>NW_025999998.1:19506953-19540816 GCF_001458135.2 Marmota marmota marmota | reverse complement strand
CGGGTGAGTCCTGACCGGCCCTCACAGGCCCCGTCTCAGTCCTGTTGCCACTGCCTATGAAGGCTCGGTTGGTATTTACCTCCACAGTATTCAGCAGGACCCGGACCGAGAAGCAGTTTCCGCGGGTTCTTTATCCCTGGGCCAGAGCAGTTCCGGGAGCCGGAATTCAGCCGCTCCGTGCTCGGTGTATGTTCTGATAGGAGCAGGCTCCAAGAAGCAGTTTCCGCGGGTTATTTAGCACTGAGCCTGAGTAATTTGTCTGCAAGCCGCAGGCGAATGGAAGCCTGAAATTACCTGTTCCATGGCTGAATGAGCTGCGATCAGTCGAAAACAGGGATGGTGACGTCAGCTCTCCAAGATGGTGGCCGCTGGCTTCCTCTGTGTTCTGACCGGTGTGGAGAACCGAATTGGACTGCTTCCTTCCCCCGTCTCAAACCCAGAATTCAGCACTGAGTACGGTGGTTGCACAGCTGGCAGAAGCCTGCAGAAACTGCCGCGCTGTATCTTTGCGTTGCTATCTCCTCGTTTCCCAGCGCGCGCCGCAGACTCTAGCCGCGGGGCGATTTGCTGAATAAGCAGCGTGACCCTCCGTGCGGACAAATCTCTCGCGTTTGAGCCCCCGTAGCTGATCCTCGTGCGATGGAAATCCTTCCTCTAGGTTTTGGAGCACCCCAATTTTCCTGGAAATTCCTAAAAAGATAGCTTTTAGTCGTTCTAACTCGTCATTCTCCCACACAGTGACGCGGTACACGGGGGTAATGCTCTCCCTTCGCCGCCATCTCCCGAGACATGATAAACTCTTAATTTTGATTAAATTAGCTTAAGTTGGTTTCTATGACTTGCAACCTAAAGAACTCAAGACCTGATTCGCGTTTACCAACAATGGACATCCATGGGATGAGAACTCAGACAGAAGAAAGCAAGAGGTCTCCTTAACCCAGCTCTCATACCTAATGCACCAAGAAATAAACTAGGAGGTCTTTCATGGGTTATTTAGGCAAGACGCAACAAGGAAATTTGAGTCATTAGGTAAACATGACTTCATTCATCCTAATGGCCTTGAGAGGCCAGGGGAAATTTGGATTGCAGAGAGATAAATTGAAAAAAATTCCAAAAAACTTGTGACAATAGTGCCAGGCAGGCCAAAATACAAATGAACTAGGATTTTTGGAAAAAGCGCTTAAAAATAAAAAAAAGAAGTCACCTCAGAAAAAAATATAAGATCAATTGAATTTTCTTGGCAGTGTACTATGAAATAGTTAGCCAGGATGAAAAATCAATCCATCAAAACAGTGTTTCAGGAAGAAGCTTATGGGCCAAAAAGAAACCCTAAGGATGTCTCTGGCCCAGCTGCTAACAGGAGAAAAGGAGGCATCCCATGCCTGTTCTTCCTTTGTCAAGCCTAACCTAAGCTGATCCTAAGGCAGGCCAAGAACCCACAATGGATTGGTCCTATGATGGGATGAGGAGAAGAAGAAATTTTAGAAAGCCAGCAACTCAGTTATAGCCAATCACCCCAAAGCTTCTTGTCCCCATGCAGTAGCATATATATCCTGAGAGAGAAGCAGATATGTATGATAGGCCATGTACCCAGATAAAGAGCTACATACGTCCTGATTTCAACAGCACACATGGTAAATGGAATTATTGTTTCTGAATGCTAGCAGGCAGGGAAAGATGATACTTCCCTATACCACTGATGTCAGACTAGTCCATGAAATTTCCTCTAACTAATGAAGCATAAGCAGAAGTGGCATGTGTCATTTCCAGACAGTCACTTTTAGACCCAGTTTGTGGTTTACTGTTTCTCCTTTTTCTCAGCCATGAGACTGGTAATGATTCAGATAGAAGCTGCTCCAGGATGAAAGAAATGAATATGAGTTAAGCTATAATGATTTGTAATGAACATGAAGTAGAGAGAAATAAACTTTGTGTTGTAAGCCATTGTGATTTTCAAGGTTGTTTGTTACTACAGCATAAACCTGGCCACTCCTGACTCAAATTGAAAGATCAGTAGCACAGGGGCTGAGTATAAAGCATTTCTGGCCTCCAGAGGAATGCACAGGCTTCAGGAAATGGCAGTGAAAGGGTATTATAAGAAGAAATGGAGCAACCATCAGAAGCCCAAAAGCAAGGCAAATCTATTGAGATCTATTGGTGGTATGATTTAGATATGAGGTCCCCTCCAAAAGCTCATGTATGAGACAATGCAAGAATATTCAGAGGTGAAATTGTTAGCTTATGAGATTTATAGCCTAATCTGTGGATTAATCCATGGATAGGGATTAAATAGGTGGCGGCTGTAGGTAAATGGGGTGTATCTGGAGGAGACAGGTCATGGTAGTGTGCCTTTGGGATTTATATTTTGTTCCTGATGAGTGGAGCACACTCTCTGCTTCCTAGGCATATCCTCAGTTGCTTCTCTCCTCTGTACCCTTCCACCATGATGTTCTGCCTCACCTTGGGCCCAGAGCAAAAGACTCAGCCCACCATGGACTGAACCTCTGAAACCATGAGACAAATTAAAACTTTTCCTTCTCTGCATGTTTTTGTCAGGTCTTTTGGTCACGGTGACAAAAAAGCTGACTAAAACAATTAGAGAAAGTACCACATAAGAAACCCCATGAAACACCAAGTGTATTATTCATTTTCATACCAACTGAGAAAATAATGGGCTGTGAGGTCTGGTAAAACAGAGGTTATATTAATGAAGGGGGTTTGAGGGTATTTGAGGTCCTCTTTGTTTCTTTCTTTTGTTTTTCAGCTAAGTTCTGAGCCAAAAGGAAATTTAGTAAGGGTTAACTGACTTAATAGAGGAAGTAGATCAAATGGTAACAAATGCACACATACGTCTGTTGTTGGAAGATAAAGGCTCTTAGATGTAAGAATCAGGACATAGTGCTCTACTGCAGACCCCGGCTATATCCCTTTCACTTTGGCCGCTTTTCACATACTTACTGATGCATAAAATTTGTTGCAGTACAGGAGATCCAACCCAAGGATACTCTATCATTGAGCTACATCCCCAGCCCTTTTTATGTTTTATTTGAGACAGGGTCTTGCTAAGTTGCTCTGGCTGGCCTTGAATTTGTAACCCTCTTGCTTCAGCCACTTGAGTAGCTAGGGCTACAGGTGTGCACCTCACCCAGCTTCATTATATTATATATATTATATATATACATTTTTTAGTTGTAGATGTACACAATATCTTTATTTCATTTATTTATTTGTTTGTTTGTTTATTTATCTACATGTGGTGCTGAGGATTGATGCCACAGTCTGGCTGGGCACAAATCACAAGCCACTCAAGCAGGAACAAACTTTATTTCTGAACTCCACCAGCACACTCCACACATGCTCCCCGGGAACTCTCCCGAATGCCACCCAGCTCCTCCAGGAAACACCCACGGAAATCCCTCCTCCTCCGGCACTTCCCCAACCAATTCGAACTCTTCAGGAATCCCCGTGAGAGCTCAACCGGAACTCAACGGGAACTCCGCAAGAACTCAAAAGTCATCATCTTAATGGTTCGCTGGAGTTACCTCTCAACCACTACTTCTGGCAAAAATGCCATGTGTCATCTCCACTCGGCTGTGGCCCTCAACAGATGGAACCCAATTTCTCTCACATGCTAGGCAGGCGCTCTACCACTGAGCCCCAGCCCCACCCCATTCTATATATTTTTAAAAAGCCATTTCATTTATTTCCCTTTCTTCACAGAAAGCTTACTTTATCTCTCTTTCTGGAGACAGGTATTTTGCCCCTGAACATTTGCTTATGAGTATCAAAAGATAAAGGTACAATCAATTAAGGATTTAGTTGCATTTTATTTTTGATTCATTAATTAGGGTAGACTCCATTCTACAAAACAGAATGGTAGTTCCCTCTGGGAAATAGTAAAATAGTGGCACATTAATATATTTTCTGCTGATGGAATAGAATGCCTGAGTCTGGAAAATTGATAATAAACAGAAATTTGTTTGTCTTCAGACTCTTGAGACTGGGAAGTCCAAGAACATAATGCTGGTAACTAGCAAAAGCCATTGTGCTATGTCATTTCATGGTAGAAGGTGGAAGGGCAAGAGGGGGTAAGAGAGGGCATCGAACTTACTTTTATTAACAAGTCACTCTTGAGATAAATAATCCATTCTCAAGATAACAGCATTAACCCATTCTTAAGTATGGATAACCTAATCACCTCTTAAAGGTTTCACCTCTCAACACGGATGCTTTGGGGATTAAGTTTCCTACATGTGAGTTTTAGGAGACACATTCAAACCACAGTAAGTGGGATTTGTAAAATGAACCATGGAAACAGAACGATATGAAAAATAACTGATTGGTTCATATCATGTTACTTCACGTTACTATTTTGTAAGGGTTAAAACAGGGGGGCTGAACTGGGACTGTAGCTCAGTGGTAGAGCACTCGCCTCACACATATGAGGCACTGGGTTTGACCCTCAGCACCATATAAAAATAAATAAAGATATTGTGTCCAATTACAACTAAATATATATATTTAGGGGGACTTCCTTATTGTGCTATTTCAGGTAGCCTGGTATCTCCTATTTTCAGGAAAAAATTTAGTCTGTTTTGTGATCTTCTCCCTTAAGGTTTCAGTTTGATTATGTGGCATTTAGCATAAATGCCTTCATTTTGGTTTGGTCTGGTCTGTGAGGGCCTAAGGCAGGAGTGCAGTCCAAAACAATGGACTTCCATAATTTTTATTTAACTGGAGCAAAGGCATTGTTTTCTCAGGTACAAATTTTCCTTTGTTGTCTGCCTGCCTCCTGGATTCTTTTTTTAATATTATTTTTTAGTTATATATGGACACAATATCTTTATTTTATTTTTATGTGCCTCACGCATGGTAGGCGAGCACTCTACTTCTGAGCCACAATCCCAGCCCCTGCCTCCTGGATTCTGAAAGTTCCATATCAGACTGCCTTGCAAATTCACCATCCTCTTGTGAAGACATTAGTACCATCTTGGAATCTTCTGTCTCCCACCCTGTTGCCTAAAATAAAACAGAAATTGTTGAGACCCTAGATCATCATTCTTTACTTGCTAACTGAGACTTTTACTTGTCTGAATATTAGGTCAATCTTCCTTATGTTAGTCCTGTCTGTGAGTAAACCATGTGCTCAGCTCCTCTCTCCTGCTGCAAAGCTGTGCTCATTACAAATCAGAGTGACAGGTGGTATAAATGAAAAGGAGATTTGACCTTCAAAACTCTCTTAATTAGTTTTCACTAGTGCTCCAAACCAACAAGAAAGAACTCACCAGGGAGGTCTTGTAGGTTGCTCAATGTGGAAAGGCATGAGTTTGAGATGGGGAAGATCCAGCCTATCTGGTGTTCTGGGCCTGGAGTATGGTCTGGTTGACAAGAACCAACTGTGTACTGTGGTTGCTATAAAGTTTTAAAAGACAGGCGGCAAGCTGGGTGCAGTGGTGCATGTCTATGATCCCAGAGGCTTAGGAGACAAGTGCCTCTAAGTTCTATCCCCAGTAGCATCCCCTCCCCGCTGCAAAAAAAAAAAAAAAATAGACAGGAGGCATTTGCTCCCTTTAAATCGTTCTTGCTTCTCTATATCTCTAGGAGCTGGATGGCTCTTGCTTGTCAAATTGAGTCTGGTCAGGATGGCTCCATTAAAACTTTAACCTGAGTAAGTTGTGGAATTCACATAATAGAAATAGACAAAAGAAGACTAAAGAGTCATTAAAACCAAATACAATGTGTGACCCTGTTTTTTTTTCAACCTATATTGCATAGGATATGATGTATTGCATAGGCTTATTTAAAATCCTAGAAAAGTAGTTTCCCCAGCACCCATTTGTTAAAAAGATAATTCTTATCCTATTGGATTATCTTGGAACCTACACAAAAATACATATAAATATTCTGTTCTGTTGCATTGACCTAATACCATGTTTTTCCTGATTACTAAAGTTTATAGTAAGTCTTATATCAGGTAATTTAAGTCTTGTGTTATTTCTCAAAGTGGTTTTGGCTATTTTAGGCTCTATGTGTTTCTATATAAATTTTAGGATCTGCTTGCCAATTTCTATTAAAAAGTCTGCTGGAATATTTTAATAATTGCACTGAGTCAATAGGTTAAGTTTGAGAAAATTGCCACTTAAAAATACTAAGTCTTCCTGATGCATAAATACAAAATATGTCTTTATTTGTTTAAGTCTTCTTTAATTTCTCTCAGCAATCTCAGTTCTCAGTGTACAAGTTCTGAACTTCTTTTGATAAATATATTTTGAACTTTTTGATAGTTTTGTGGGTGGGATTATTTTCTAATTTTATTTTTGATTGCTAGCTTAAAATAAAATTAGGGGCTGAGGTTGTGGCTCAGTGTTAGAGCACTCATCTTGCATATGTGAAGCACTGGGTTCAATCCTCAGCACCTCATAAAAATAAATAAATAAAATAAACTTATTATGTCCATCTACAATTAAAATAAATACTTAAAAAAGAAAATAAAATTACCACAATAAGATATCCCCTCACTTGAATAAAATGATTATTATCAAAAAGAGTAAATTTCTGGTGAGAGTATGGAGAAAAGGGAACCCTTGCACATTGTGGTTGGGGATATAAATTAGTATGGCCATTATAGAGGGCAGTGTTAGGTTCCTTAAAAAAAATTAAAATTAAAACTACCATATAATCAAATCTAGCAATCTCACTGCTAGGTACAATATCCAAAGGAAATGAAATCAGGATCTCATAGAGACATCTGCACCCCCATGCTCTTTGCAGCTCTATTCACAATAGCTAAGAAATGGAAGCAAACTGAGTCCATCATCAAATGAATGGATAAGGAAAAGGTAGTACCCATACAGAATGGAATAGTATTCAGCCATAAAAAGAATTAAATCCTGTCATTTGCAGCAACATGAATGGAACTGGAGATCAAGAAAATAAGCCAGGCACAGAAACAAGTACCATGTGATCTTATTCATTTGTGGCATCTTTTAGAAAGTTGATCTCTTAGAGGTTGAGAACAGAATGGCGGTTACCAGAGGCCAAGGGAAGCGGAGATTGGGGGAAAGTACTAAGAAGTTCTGGTGTGTTGTGGTACAGTGGGTGGCTATAGGTAATAATCATGAACTGGACACTTCAAAAAGTCAGAAAAACAGGTTTTGAAAGTTTTCACCAAAATGAAATGATAAACATTTGAGGAGATAGATTGTTTAACTTGATTTAAACATTACAAAATATATGCATATAACAACATTACATAGTACCCCATCGATATGTATAATTTTGTTTTTATGCAACAATATGTAAAATTTGTATGTTTTTTAAATAAATGGAATAAAAACTGATTTTTATATAGACCTTGAATATTCTGACCTTGCTAACTTAGATTGTTAGTTCTAGTAGTTTTTTGTGCAAGCCTTTGGACTCTCTCTCTTTTGGGAGGGTGGGTAACCAAGGATTGACCTCAGGGGCACTCAAATACTCAGCCACATCCCCAGCCCCATTTGGTTTTTTTAGAGACAAGGTCTCACTAAGTTGCCTAGTGCCTCACTGTTGCTGAGGCTGAATTTGAACTCACACTCTTCCTGTCTCAGCCTCCTGAGCCACCAGCATTACAGGCGTGTGTCACCACACCTGACTGAGTAGGTATCACTTTTGAGTTGGAAACAATATTGTGTGTGTATGCCTTGGGATCAGGAACAACAATGAATAGTAGAGACATTGATCCTAACCTCAAGAAGTGTATGGGTCTGTTGGGAAAGTCATAAAAAGTAAAGGAAAATAAATGCATATATTTTTAATATATCCGATTACAATGGTGATAAGCATTATACAAGAAATAAATGATATGTGATTTTAAAAGTGATGGAATCAAATAGAGAGAGGCAGGGGAAGATACTTAAGGGGGAATCATGGAAGCCCACCAAAGAGGTGATATTTAAATTGAAAACTAAAGTTTGAGTCAGCTGAGTAAGAAATGAGGGGTAGAAGAGTGTTTCAGACAGAGGTGACAAAGGGAGCAAAGGCCCCAGGCAGGAAAAAGCTTGCTGAAGTTGCAAAACTGAAAGAGAGATGTTTGGGGCATATAAGTGCCCATAAGTGATAGAGAAGAAAGGAACACCAGTTCAGGAAAGGCATTTTAGGCCACTTCCCATAACACTTAGTATTCAGAATCCTAAGTGTTATGGGAAACCATCAGTGGGCTCAGTACGGGAGTGCAGTCAGCAGAGTAGGCTTAATCACTTCCATTTTACAGATTATGTTACTGAAGCTCAGAGACATTGATTCATTCACCATCACACAGTAAGCGGCTGAAAACAAAGATAATTCAATGCTTAATGTAATAGTCTTTAGACTCTGTTTTGATTGTTCATCTTTCTGATGACCTCCATCAGATACTGGGAACTCAAACTCAAATTTGTCATGTTTGCTGCTTGTGACTCATTTGCATAAAAGGCACATAGAGAGGAGAGACTGAAATCTGGTTATAATGAGGACTGGCATCATCTGTAGATTTCATCTACCCATTCTGCCCCAAAAATAGAGAACTAAGTACTTTTCAGTAAATGTTGTAGATGGATGAAAGAAGTAATCTTTATAAAAACTAATACTAAAATATAATCTTCTCTTTAATCATAAAATCAATTTTGGTATAGCTATTTAATATTATATTCTCCAAAATGGCACTCCAGCATCAAAATATGAAGATAGAGTTTTGAGCATTGCAGACCTAACCATATCAAGGGTTGTGTGAATTTACAGGGATTGGTAGGAGGCCAGTGGGGACGAGAGTTTGCAAGATGAGCTACTTTTCAGAACTAAATACAAAAAAAAATTCAGTCAGAGCACAAGGACAGAAAACTAGGTTCTATAGTAAGGAAATCTGGACTTTGTCAATGCCATTTGGGACCTGGAGGTGGACACCATTAGCAGCAGTCTAAAAATGTGGTGACTTGCTTCTAAGGAGGCCTCAGGTGAATCATGAGAAACTAATGGACCATAGGGCAGAAAGCCTGAGGTCCCAGAAACCCTTCTGCCAATCAAGTGTGTCAAAATGGGCAAATTTTCTAGTCTTAGATTTCTCATTTGTAAAACAAAATGTTTCAAAATAGTCTCTACAGGCCATTCAAGATTTAACGTATTACAATTCTAGAACATTTTGAGTTCATTTTTTTTTTCTGGTCTGTGTATTAAAACTCTACAGCCAAGTCTAATTTGTCAATCAAGAGAAGGAATTTAACAATTATTTTGTGATCTTCAGTATAACTAATAATTGATGGCCAAAATAATTTATTTTATTTATTTTTTTTTGGTGTGTTTTTGTTATTTTTTTTTTAATTTTTATTATTGGTTGTTCAAAACATTACATAGTTCTTGATATATCATATTTCACACTTTGATTCAAGTGGGTTATGGACTCCCATTTTTACCCCGTATACAGATTGCAGAATCACATCAGTTACACATCCATTGATTTACATATTGCCATACTAGTGTCTGTTGTATTCTGCTGCCTTTCCTATCCTCTACTATCCCCCCTCCCCTCCCCTCCCCTCCCCTCTTCTCTCTCTACCCCATCTACTGTAATTCATTTCTCCCCCTTGTATTTGTTTTTCCCTTTCCCCTCACTTCCTCTTGTATGTAATTTTGTATAACCCTGAGGGTCTCCTTCCATTTCCATGCAATTTCCCTTCTCTCTCCCTTTCCCTCCCACCTCTCATCCCTGCAAAATAATTTATTGAATGTATAAGATTGCCACTAAAGCAAGATCAGGTTCTGACATTACTTTGTCTAAATAGTTAGTTTTTTACTGCAAACTCAGACCTTCAGTATGATTTGTCCTCTTCTTGCAGTCATCCTGACCTCTGTAATTTACTCCACTGTTGAGAATAAAGTCACCTGTTGAAACACTTAATTTGAAAGTAGAAATGGTACCTCAATTTCTTTGATTTCCACATTCTTTAAGATACCTAACATTTCTTGCCACCCCTTCCAACACATCCACACACCTGTACATATGCATACACACTTACAGGCCTTTCACCAAAACCTAGATCTCTTCACATTTAATAAAACTTAGCCCATCCAGTGGCCACCAATGAGAAAAAGTACCATCTGTGAGAGACTTCAGAACCAATATGAATGACTAATGGATCAGAGGGCGGGGGGGGGATATTTTACTGAAAGATGAAGTGCTCTACTTTATATTCTAAAAGCTATTGGATTTGGCCCTGAGCAAAATCAAAGAGCTAATTGAAGAAGTCAAAGCATTTTGTTTAGATGGGAAGATAAATTTCTAATCCTGACTTCCACATTACTTTGTAGTTTCTTCATGGTTGGATGTGATGGTAAGAACTCAAGACCAGCCTGGTTGAAGGTGACTTAAGGACTTTTCCAAACGTATACACATAAACCCAAACAAGAGAAGCCTGCCCATTACCATTTGCTGGAAGCTCTTGTATAAATGGTTCAGTATAACTTTTATTCTTTGATGCTTTAAGGGTCTTTCTAGCAGTAAAGAGTTACACACTCACTCATCTGTCATAACTGAAAGGACAACATTTCTCAAGAGGCACACATCTAAATAAATGCAGTGAAATATGACAAGTGAAAAATGGCTCAGTCCTAAACACCCCCAGCATTCTGGGAAGCATGTGTACATTTTTAAACTGATTGCTTTTTTAATTCTCTGTGTATCATATTCATGGCTTTTAAAAAATTTACTGATTTTCTTGATGAAGAGTTTAGCAAATGCAGAAATTGAAACTTAATTTCCAAATGCTTTGATTGCTTCTAATTGCCTTTAGATTTTTTTTTCTTTATGTGTCTCAGTGTAATACCACAGAAAGCTTTAGATTCATTAGCTCTGGAAACATAAGCCTGGCACTTAATCACACAATAAGTGAATCACTGGCATCCAAGCTAGACAGGGAACCTGACCTGGAAGTGTCTTTTCTAAGGCTCTACTGAAAGAGTCATTTATCTTCAGCTGCTCAAATCACTTCTCATCTTTGTGGAAATTTTCAGGATGCCCTCGTAACTATAAATTTCCAGCCTAGTATGGAAATTTATTGGTCCACCACAATTGAACCTTCCAAGGAGTGAAAGAAGCTTTTAGTTAGGTTCATTTTCTAAGACTAAAGGGACTCTTAAGGGCTTCATTTGCCAGCTTTCTCTCCTCCCCTTCCCCTACTCAAGAGCAGTAATGGTGTAATGCAAAGGTACCCTGCAAAAGGACATGTGCCACAAGTTATCATTAGCTCTTAGGGTAAAAAATTCAAATCCAGACTCTCCACTTTACTATAAGCCCTGGGTAAGTTCTTTACTCTCTCCTAGCCTTCAGTGTCTTTATCTACATAATGGCAGAAATCATTTCTACCTCAAATGGTTGTTATAAGAATCAAATAAGATAATAGATAAAAGCATATAGCCTAGGGGCTGAGGTTGCGATTCAGTGGTAGAGTGCTTGCCTGACACAAGTGAGGCATCGGGTTCCATCCTCAGCATCACATAAAAATAAATAAATAAAGGTATTCTGGCCATCTACAACTAAAAACAATAATAAAAATTTTTAAAAAGCATATAGTCCAGTTCTTGCAACACAATGTTTGTGTTGCAAGAACTGGACTATATATTTAATGTGCTTATTAAATGATAGCTATTGATTTTGCTGATGGTATTGTTGTTTCTAAGTCCTCTCTGCAAATTGTTCTATAGTCCCCATAGTCAATGAAGATCTTTGATTTTTATCGGTGGGACAAAATTTTAAAAATCTTGTCTCCCAAACCATTTAATTTATAGATATTGGAACTCACATAACTGTAAAACAGCTAAGGGGCCACACACATGTCTGAGGTCACATGGAGTGATTGGCCTACCAGAGCAAAGAGGAAGTCTCTTGATTTTCCAACCAGAGTTCATTCTGCTCACAGGGCTCAAGTCTGGTTGTTCTCCAGTGTGTGCAGTCCTATTTCTCTTGATTTCATGTTTTTTCTGATCACTTACAGCTTTATTTCTAACTTGCTATCATGTGAACCTTAGGCAGGTCAATATGATCATGTGAAAAAATCTGAAAATAATGCACAATAATTAGAAAGCAGAAACCTAATTGGAAAAGAAGTGTTTCGAAAATAGCACCAAAAAATACAAAATAATTGAAACACATAGGCAAATAAAAATTGTAGACTAATGTTGTTATAAGTGGCAAGTTTTATTTTTAATTTTCTAAAGGAATTTTTCTGGGAAAAGTGACGCTGAGTGCAGAGTCTGGTGTATACCCTTCATACGTGTATGCATATATGAACAGGTTGAATATCCCTTTTCTGAAATGCTTGAGTCAGAAGTGTTTTGGATTTCAGATATTTGCATATATACAATTAGATATCTTGAGGATGGGGCTCAAGTCTAAACATGAAATTAATTTATATTTATCTTATATGCATAGGCTGTAAGTAATTTCGCACAATATTTTAAGTAATTTTGTCCCTGAAACAAAATTTCATTATGGGGAATTTCCCCCTTGTGGTATCATACCTGTGCTCAAAAAGTTGAAATATTTGGAAGCATATCAAATTTTGGATTTTTAGATTAGGGATGCTCAACTCTTAATTTAAAAAAAAAAAAAACAAGTTTTGTTTTGTCCTCTAAATGTGTCAGCTAAAGAAGAATGAAGGTTTGGAGAAGAGAAGAGCCCTAAGGTTGCTTCCTCCTGTGACAGAAGGGAGTTTACCAAGAGATAGAAAAATGGATGTCTTATTATTGGGTCCTGGGAAATGCTGTTTCCATTGCCAGAAGAAGAGGCAATGAAGTAAATGATTCTTGCTTGAGCTGAATCTTAAGTATGTGCTGAGAGTGAGAACATCAGGCTTGGGGTTGAGGAGAAGCTAGGACTCCACACTTTCCTCTTTTGTGCTGAATCCACATGGGCTCAGCCTTTTTCTCTTTGTCTTCAGGCCCTGCTCTCAGCCACCTCTGCCCTGGGATTGTTAGGCTCAGGGAAAACTCCTAGACACATTACAACAGAAGTACCACTGCTATGTTTATTTGAGTCACATAAAGTAAGGTACCTTTTATTCTTACACAAGAAAAATGTGCTTACTATAAATATTAATACAAACGATTTGAGACATGCAGAGCAAAACACCAAGTCCTGGGTGGGGGATGTAGCTCAGTGCTGAGCACCTGCTCAGCAGGCCTGAGGCCCCGAGTTGGATGGACAGCACTGCCAAAAACAAGTAAATTAACTAAATACAAATTGAAAAAAAAAAAGTCCTATTTGCCCATAGTACTTGACTTCTTGATTCTTTCATTTGCAATTCTTATGTAGTCAGTAGAAATCTACCTCATTTTTTTCAATCATTCTAAAATATGTCGCAATATAAATGTGCCATAGTTCTTTTTTTAAATTTATTTTTTAGTTTTAGGTGGACACAATATCTTTATTTTATTTTTATGTGGTGCTGAGGATCAAACCCAGTACCTCGCGCATGCCAGGTGAGCACGCTACCATTTGAGCCACATCCCCAGCCCCTGCCATAATTCTTTTTACCATTCCCTAATTGAGGAAGTTTTCTGCCTTTTTCGATCTTTTCTGATCGAAAAAAATTGATCATCCATGTTCATTTACTTTCTGAACATGAATGAATATTTCACAAGTATGGGTTATTAGAAATGGAATTCAAGCCAGGTGCAGTTGGGGCACGTGCCTGTAATCCCAGTGACTCAAGAGGCTGAAGCTGGATAATCACAAGTCAAGGCCCAGCCTGAGTGGTTTAGTGAGAATTTGTTTCAAAATAAAAAGACTAGGGAATGTAGCTCAGCGGCTCAGCGGTGAAGTGCCCTTGCTTGGGTTCAATTCCCAGTAAAAAAAAAAAAAAAAAAGGAAAGAAATGGGATTCAAAACTCCAAAGATATGCTTGCTTACTTTAAATTTAGATATGTATTCCTAAATGACCATGAAGACAGCTTATATCAACTCACACTCTTGCAAATTGTGTGTGTATGGAATTGCACATTTCTACCTGCTAATATGGATATCAGTTTACTAAGGTGTGTAAGTGTGTATGTGTGTAGTGTGCTGAGGATCAAATCCAGAACTTAGCACTTGCTAGGCAAGGGCTATACTGCCAGACCCATTCTATTGGATTTTAGCAACCCAATTGGTTATAAAGTGTATCTCATCGTTTTTAACTTTGTATTTCCTTTACTTTTCAGATTAAGCATCTTTTTACAACTTTTTTTTTAAATGTTCTTTTTTTCTTTTAGTTGTCAATGGACCTTTACTTTATTTGTTTATATGCAGTGCTGAGAATTGAATCCATTGCCTCACACATGCTAGGCAAACACTCTACCACTGAGCCACAACCCCAACCCCTCTTTTTTAAATCTTAATTGTCAATTTTTTGTGAATTGTCTCTATTTCTTTTGCTCAGTTTTATATTTTATGTCTTTTCACAATAAATTTAGAAGACTTTAATATATTTTTATGTATTTCTCAAATATATTTTACATTTTATATATCATACTTTATTTTAAATATTTTTATATTTTAAAACATTAACTAGGACCTTTTATTTTGGTACTTTTGTCATGCAGATTTGTATTCATCAATTTTTCATCACTATAACAAAATACCAAAGGCAGTCTATAAAGAAGATGTTGATTTGGCTCAGAGTTTTGGAGGCTGAAAGTCCAAGATTGGACAGCTCTATTGGTTCAGCCTCTGCTGTGGGCCTAATGGTAGAAGACACCAACGTGGAGGCATGTGTCAGATAGAGAAATCATACTCCAGACAGAAAGCCAGAGAGACTGGGATCCCACAATCCTTTCTGACAGCCCACCACCGATGACCTAAAGCCCATCCACTGAGCTCCACCTTTTTAAAGTTTTACCATTTACATCCACACTGAGGACCAAGCTTCTAACATGTGAATCTTTGGGGGAAAATTTCAAATCATATGCATGGGAAAATCTTTTAATTTTTTGAAGTGAGATCTTTGGTATGTATGTTTGTATGTATGTATGTATGTATTTTCAGTTCTGGGGATTCAACCCTGAGGTGCTCTACCACTAAGCTACATTCCAATCCTTTTTATTTTTTATTTTGAAACAAGGTCTCACTACAGTGCCCACACTGACCTTGAACTTGCAATCCTCCTGCCTCAGCCTCGTGATTTGCTGGGTCTATTGGTCTTTTATTAATGGTTCCTGAAATTTGTGTCTTTCTTTGAACAGCCTTCATCTCCCTCCAAAATTATAAAAACTAATATTATTTTATTTCTTTTCTGATCTGACTTTTAAAATTTATTGTTTATAATTAAACCCATTTGGATTTTTGTGTAGGATATGATATAGGAATCTGAATTTTTTTCAAGAACTATAGTCCTCTCACTATCATTTTTGAAGAGTTCATCCTTTTCTCACTTATTCTTTCATATTTGAAATGTCCCTTTATACATAGCTTTGTTCTTGAATTGTCCTTTATCATTCCACTTGTCTAACGTTATTCTGAGTCAACATAATATTATTTAATTAATATGAAAGTATATTTTGATAACTAAAGTCATTGTTTCTTCATTGTTCCTTTTTAAAAAAAAAATTTTATTAGAACTTTATTGTTATACATAGTACTTGGGTTCATCCTGTCAAATTCATACATGCATGGAAATCGATTTCAGTACCTGATTTCCCCTTTTTCCTTCCCCCTTTTCCAATCCATCCTCCCTTTCCCCCTCCCTTTCTTGGTATTCCTTTTTATTTTTTATTTTTTTGCTTGTCCTGATGCATTTTCTCTTCCATATGAACTACAAAATCAGATCTTCAAGTTCCACAATTCTCGTTATAATTTTACTAAGATTACATCGAATTTATGGATTCATTTGGAAAGTTAATATCTTTAGAATATTGAGTCTTTTGTCAAAAACATGTATAGTTTTCTATTATTCAGGTCTTCTTTTATATCCTCAATAAAATGTTAGAGTTCTCTTTACAGGGACCTTCCACAGTTCTTTTTGGTTTACTACTAAACTATTGTTTTTTTAAAAAAAAATCTGTGTTGTCATTGGAAAAGGATTTTCAGATTTTATTTTTTTTTACAGAGGAAAGGTAAGAGAAATAAAGGAAAGCAGGAGTTGAAAGGGTGGAAGAGAAAGAAAACTTAAAAGGGGAAAATTAAATGATGAAGAAGGAAGAGAGGATATTTTAATTTTTATTGAGCACTTATTATATGACACACCCAGAGACCTACACAAGCACTATCTGTGTGCACATTCAACCATGTGGCTCAGAGATAGAGCTTAGAGATCAGCAAAGAAGTGTGGAACTGGAAATGAAGAGAGAACAGGTTTGGAATGAGACCTAGGAGTTGGTCCCAAATTCCACTCTCACCAGCTGTGTGATCTTGCTCCAATTACTGAAATTACATTTCTCATTTGTAAAGCATGGCTATTAACTGCTTGGGTAATTGTGAGGATAAATTGAAATAACATATCAAAAGCGGCTGCCACATGAGGAACTTTCCCTAAGTGCTGATTCCCACCCATCAATCTGTCTCTTCTGACTCCTGCAGTAGGCTGCCACAGAAATTCCCAAGTGCCCGGGGCAACACACAGGGCCTTAATATTAACATGTTGTGAGCTGATTATTCCATGAGCGCATAAAGCACAGGGACACATACCAAAAATTCATAAGAAACATGGTAGGGAAGACAGGAGTTGTGTGTGAATCTGAAAAAAATGTCACCTACGCCTAGGGAAAAAAAAAATCACCCCTTACAAAATGAGGCATTGTTGAAATGTGGATCCTTGTTTAAGCCTAAATCCCTAGTGAGAAACACCCTCTATTTCTGCCAAACAATAGTCCCTTGTCCAGAAGACAATGCTGGCTACATAGCCCTGGAAAGCATCAGATCCCCATGGCAATGGCCATGGTCTCTCCCTTGTGTGACTCTGAAACAGCATCTGGAAGAGCAATAGCACTTGGGGCCTCAGCCACTTCCCTGTAGGCTGCATTCCCAGGAAAACAGAACTGGCCTGGCCGTCTTGGCTATTCCTCACACTTGCTGAGGGACTGGGACCTTCCACGAAATTGTGCTTATGAGATGCAAGAATGAAGGAGAAAAAAAAGATAAAAATAAAACATGGCTGAAATGCCCCAAATGAGTGTTCTGTCCTTGGGAGTATGTCCATGTGTTCCCAGCACCTATTGCTCTTGAAGAAAATTCGTGAACCAGCCTGGATCCAAATCCTCCCCCTCTGCAGCTGGGAGAGCTTGAGGAAATTTGTTCACCTCTCTGAGCCTTGTTTTCTTCATCTGAAAAATAGGGTTAATAACACAGACCTCGGAGAATTGCTATGAGAATTGAATCACACAAATATAAAAATGTGCACAATAAAAACCAGAATTTATTCTCTCATCACATTGGGAATTGCATTCAGAGCCTATAAATGTCTTCAGTGGTTCTAAGCTTCACTTTTCAAGGGGAAATTTGATTTCTTGCAACAGACAAATATCATGCAATGTTGGGGCTAGGAAATGATGTGCCTGATAAAATGTTTTTACTTTTTAAAAAGAGCTGTCCTCTCCTCAATACTGAGACTTGTTTCTATAGGTGACTTGTAAACGGTTCTTGACCTGTTGGGTCTACACTGAAATTGTATCCAGAGTCCAATCACTTTCACCACCTCTTCTGCTACTATTTGGTCAAATCAAAGCCATCATCTTTTTTTTTTTTTTTTGTATTATTACAAATAGCCCCCAGACTGCTTTCCATGCTTCCAATATTGCCCTGAAAATATTTTGAGTCATGGCAGTATCATTGGAATAAATGTATCATTTCCCTGGAATAATGCCTTGACCATCCTTTATCGGATATTCATACATTCAGCAAATATTTATAGTGCACCTACAAGATGCCAGCATTGTTCAGGCTCTGGCAATGTAGAAATAAAAACAACAAGCACAGATTCCTGCCTCCCCTGGAGCATATATTCTTGAGGGACACAATAACCAATAAACAGACAAACAAGTGCAGAATGGGCTATGTCAGAGACATGGTAGGGAGGAAAATAACAGGGTGTGTGGAGTATGGAAGGAGCCCAGAAACTGTGTGATGGGAAGTGGAGGTTGCCATTTTTTAAATGGGGAAATTCCTTCTAACAAGCTGACATTTGAGTGGAGACCAGAAGGGAGTGACCCCTGCAGTTCTGTGGGGAGGAAGAGGTTTTCCAGGAAGAGGGAATAGAGGTGTGAAGGCCCTGGAGCAAAACAAAGGGGCCAGAGTGTCTCAAGCACAGTGAGTGAAGGGAGAGCAGAGAGAAATGTGGTTACAGACATAATGGGAGTGGCAAGAGGATCCTCCGGAGGACTGTTTCTTCCTCTAATGAATTGGAAAGCCACTGGAGGATTTTGAGGGTAGAAGTGACCATCCTCCATCTACTTTTTTAAAGGACCATTCTGGCTACTCTGTAAAGCAGTGGTTCTCCAATTTCAGCATGCATTCACATCTCATTGCCCAAACCTCTCCCTAGAGTTTCTGACTGAGTAGGTCAATGGTACAGGAGAATTTGCATTTTTAGTGAATTCCCAGGTGATGCTGATGCTGCTGGTCTTGGATCACCCTGTAAGGACCACTGAGGTAGAGAACAGATTGCAGGAGATGCCATCATAAAAGCAGGGAAACCAGTTGGGAAATTTACAATAATCCAGGAAAAAGATAATGGCGGCTTTGTTTGGACCAGGTGGCAGCAGGAGACAGTGAGAAGTGACTGGATTCTGGATACAATTTTAACATAAATCCAATGGAATTTGCTGAGTGATCAAATGAGAGGCACTGTGAAAAATAATGAGTCAGGGAGTTTAGATTAAGCAACTAGATGAATGGAGTTGCTATTTACTGAGATAAGGAAAGAAGACTATTGGGTGTGGGTGGGGAAAGAACTTTGGAGTTTAGTTTGGAGAACGTTAAATTTGTCATTTCCCTTAAAGATACCCAAATAGATATGTTAAGTAAGCTTTTGTTTTAAAGGAGTCTGGAATTCAGGGGAGAGTTCTGGTCTGGCCATTGAAGGGCAGGGACTCTTAGCATATTGTGAGTACCATAAAGACTAGCTAAGAGCATCACTGGAGAGAGAGGGAAGGTAGGGAAGAGGGTCAGAGATGAACTCTGTAGCAGTCCAATGGTTGGAAGTCAAAGCAATGAAAGGGACCAGTAATGAGACTGAGAAGTTATGGCCAAGAAGTGAGAGGACAACTTGGAGAGAATAGTGCTGTATATGCCAAGGAAAGCAAGTATTTCAACAAGTTCAAGTTCTTTTGCTACAAAGCCATCCTTTCCTAACAATTACCACCAAGTATTGACTACTGGCTATCATGGAAAATGTCAAATTTTGAAGTGGTTCCTTATGAATCAATGATTCTATCAGGAAAATCTGGTCACGAAGATTGAGATTTCCTTTTCTTTCTTTTTTTTTTTTTAATAACTTTGAGCTGATTTTATTTTCGCAACCCCAAAAAACATCATTGGCACAATTTAATCACTGACATAAACTAGACATCT
Organism: Marmota marmota marmota; assembly: GCF_001458135.2. NCBI lineage: Eukaryota > Metazoa > Chordata > Mammalia > Rodentia > Sciuridae > Marmota > Marmota marmota. The sequence continues at coordinate 19,521,267 of NW_025999998.1, read as the reverse complement.
TTTCTTTCATCCTCAAGCAGTCTGCCTAGTTGACTCTTTTCTTTGAAGAAAATTGTTCAATTTGAGAGATTGAGTTATAAATCTAAGTAGTTGCATGTGCAGTCAGACTGCTGGGAAGCGTATGGGTACATTTGATAAATGTTTCAAATGCTGCAGCATTTTTTTTTTCTGCCCTCTCTTTTTATTTTCTGACAGTGGTTCTTGGAATTCTCTGGGTTTTCAGCAGTAAAAACAAATTGTGGGAACAAATGCTTCAAATTGCTCGTTCATTAAGCTCTGAGCAATCTGGTCTTTAATTGCCTACTTTTATTCTAAGTGCAATGGGTTGGGAATCCATGGTTTTAATGATAGAAGGACGGGGAAAGACTAGAGATGGGAGCAGAGCAGGATTTAAGAGTGGTGGCAATGAACAAGGAGAATAGCATTTGGATTTCTTTCAGAAGTCTGAAGATTTGAGGACCAGTTTCACTAGCAGGGTTGGGAGATGGGTTCTACAATAAGTCAACTTGGGCCCGTCTCGCCAACTAGAGGACATGAGGAACACAGGGCCCAGAGCCCCATGCTGCTCATCCTAATGAGCTACAACCACAGGCACATCAGCTTTATCCTGCAGAGTCCCCAACCTTCTTCTGCAGGGAGCTGTCAAACTTGATCCTCTGTGAGAAATACAGTTGCTGGCAACTCAGGATGCCCTGAGCAGAGCCATTTATTGCATCTCTTAACAAGTTATATCTGATGATGAGTCATCCGTACTCAGCAAGACCTAGTTACAGAAAATTCATTTCCCACAATTTTTCATTGCTTTTTTGTGAATCACAACTTCTGAGGACTCATCTTTAAACACAAATAGTATATGAAAAAGTACATCCCAGATCACATATGGCTTCTTGCTGTACAGAAAATATAGTAACAGCATTATTTCCTCCAAGTAAATCAGGTGAAGAAGACAGTGCCTAAATCTGTGTGTTGCATCTGTGGGTGATTCCAGTCTGGACTTGACTGCTCCAGAAGAGGTGAATGATCACAGACAGCACATTACCATTTCTCTAAGGAGCTGGAGGGGCTGGTATCCAGCACTGTTCTCCTTAGAAGTTGCCACAGCAACCACACAAACTGCAGGGGGTTATAGTTTGCTTCTCTATAAGATAAAAACGATGGTTTATTATTCAGATTTACTTCTTGAGTAGGTTACTGAATGACTCAGGGCCAGTTTTGTAGCTGTTCCATGTCTTACTCATTCAGCAAACATTTGTCTATTTCAGGAACTGATCTATGTGCTTGGGTTATGTTAGTAAAGGAAATGGTCAGAAATCCCTGCCTTCTTGAAGTTCATATTCTAGTGGAGGGAGAAAAAAAGTAACTCAAAACATAATAAATAGTTAAATGACATAATATGTTGGAAAGCCATTAGATGCTATAGAAATAGTTCAACCTAATAAGAGGCTTGGAAGGGAGGGAGGACCTGCAATTATAAATAAAAGAGAAAGATTCATGTTCATGATGAGATGGTGACATGTGAGGAAAGATTTGAAGGGGGTGAAGTGTTAGCTAAGTGGATTTTGGGGAAAAGAATGCTCGAGCTAGGTGAAAGAGCCAGGGTGAAAACCTAAGGCAGAAGCCAGTCTTGTATTAGGATCAGCACGAAGGCCAGTGTGGCTGGAGTGGAGTTCAACAAAGGAAAAAGTACTGGAGGTCAAGGTGAGGGAGATAATGGGAACCTGCATGTAGAGGGCCTTGTTGATCATTTTAAGGGCTTTAGCATTTGTTCAGGGCAAAACAGGAAGTCCTGGGAAGACTTTAGGCAGATGACTGATAAAATCTGAGTTATATCTTAGGAAGATCATTCTGGTCTCTGGGAATGGTCTCTTGGAAGGCAATTTAGACAAGCAGACCTAGAAGGAAGCTATACTGATACTCCTGGTGAAAGGTGTTGGCAACCAATCCAGGGTGGCATGAGCAAAGATAGTCACAGGAGCAAGTGGACAGATTGCTCCTTCCAATCAGCCTAAATGGGAGAAGCCTCTGGTGGAGTAGGTTTGTAGAAAAGGTGAGAAATTTATTTTAGACATAGTTTGAGAAGTCTCTGAGGCATCCACATGGACATGTCAAAAAGGCAGCTGCAAGCCAGGCGTTGTGGCACATGCCTGTCATCCCAGCTGCTCAGGAGGCCGAGGAAGGAGGATTGAAAGCTCGAAACCAGCCTGATCAACTTAAGGAGAATCTATCCCAAAATTTTTAAAAAGGGATGTAGCTCAGTGGTAGAGCACACTTGCATTCAATACTAGAGGAGGAAAAAAAACAGCTGCACATGAGTTAGATTTCAGGAGAGATGTTAGTCATAAGATAGAAATGGGAGATTCATATTGATAAAAGAGTTCATTAACAAACTGAGGACAGGGAAAAAAGAAAACCACAGACTGATACCTGGGGCACTGTATAGAACTGGGAGAAGAGTGGGGAGCAAAATGCACACTGAGAAGGAACAACAAGTGAGACAGGAAGCAGATAGGAAGGGTATAGTATCGTGGGAGCCAAGAGAAGAAAATACATTGAAGAAGAGTGAGCAACCATGCCATTGGATTTGCAGGTGAATTTCCTCCTCTATCAAATGTAGGTAATTGGGCATGGGATGGTAGCTCAGTGTCAGAACAATTACCAAGCATGCAGAAGGCTCTGGGTTCAATTCCCCACACCACAAAATATATGCATGTGTATGTGGGTGGAGAGATAATAATAGCACCTGAATGATAGATTTAAATAAGATAATTTATGTGAATTGCCAATTACAGTGCCTGAGGCTAGTAAGAGCTCTAAAGTGTGGGCACCCACCTATAATCCCAGTTACTCAGGAAGCTGAAGCAGGAGGATCACAAGTTCAAAGTCACCCTGGGAAATTTAGCAAGATCCTGTCCCCAAAAGAAAAATTTAAAAGGCCTGAGAATGTAGCTCAGTGGTAAATTACCCCTGGACTGAATCCCTAGTACTGGAGATATATCTATATCTATATGTAAAATTTTTATTCCTAACATCTCTGAAAATCACTTATCACTATAAAACTATTCACTCCCCACGCTGGGGGGCGCACAAGGCCTTCCTTTCTTCCTTTCTTCCTTTTTTCCCACATTAGAGATGGCAAATTTAGATGTAGGACAAAATGGATTGAGTCCCAATAGCAACTGAGTTCTTTGTAGTAAGGTAGAAAACCCAATGCAGTGGATATCAAACTGAGGTAGATAAGAATTGCTTGAGCTTGTTAAAATTCGGATCCCTAGCAGGACCAACCACCAGAGATTCTAATTAAATCAGAAAGGGATCTGGGGATCTGCCTTTTGCCCACTCAGGTAATTCCCTGTCTGCTCCCACCCTGCTCTACTGTGAGACAGGTAAAAAAGTAATAACCAGCCTATAGCAAACATTTTGTTCCTCTTTTCTTCGAGGGACCTTGGAATGATTTCTGCTTCTTTTTCCTCTGTCCATGTAGCCAGTAAACCATCCCTAAGGTTTCTTTTGGATTGGAAGGGCCCAGGAGGATCATGGCGGTTCCACAGAACACACATGTGGAGTGGGAGGCTTGGGCTAGCTTTCACCTGCCTGCATCAGTGGACACAAAGTGGTACCTGCCAGTCCCCATATGGCCCCCAAATCTGTTTTACTTGACTTAAACAGATTTGGCCAGTTAAGTGTTTAATAAAATTTGAATTTGTTTACAACATTTTAAACTCAGGTTTCCTACTTTTCTGGAATAATATCATGTGAAATTTGGTCCCTTCTTCCCACATAGCATTGCTTCCTTTAGGTGGGGATGGACACTGTAGTTTGCTGCTGTTTCCCTCATTACTTGTTGCCCCCACTCCAAAATCAAGGCCGAGTATCAGTTGCCACTTATCATCATACTTACACTGAAAGTTGAAAATATCTTTCTTTGGAAAATAAGGATATAACAAAATAGTCTAGTGTTTTCAAAAATAAATGTTCTCACACCAGACCCATTCTCACATTGGCATTACTTGCCTGACTTCTCTAGGTTTTTAAATTTACTATCTCTGCCCTACCTCTTTTTTTTTTTAACATTTTTTTAGTTGTCAATGGACATTTTTTTTTTATTTATTTAAAAGTGATGCTGAGAATCGAACCCAGTGCCTCACACATGCTAGGCAAGTGCTCTACCACTGAGCCACAATCCCAGCCTGCTGCCCTACCTCTTAATTCAGAGGAAAAAGGTACCTTTAGTGTTCAGCAGGAGAGGGGAGTGAATTACTAATACATAATAAAATGAATGAATTTCAAAAATCAGACTGAGTGAACTGGGAATATAGCTCAGAGGTAGTGAGTGTTTGCCTAGCATGCACAAGGCCCTGGGTTTGAACCCCAACACCACAATTTTTTTAAAAAAAATTAGACTGGATAAAAAATAGGCACAAAAGGATAATAATTCCACTTATATGAAATTCTAGAAAAGGCAAAAACTATAATAACAAGAAGCAGATCACTGGTTTTCCAGGGCAAAGATTTGCTGCAAAGAGCATGAAAAAAATGCTTCTAGAATGAAGTTAATGCTCTGTCTCTTGATTGTGTTGGGGCTTATGTGCAGGGATATACATTTGCTAAAACCTCTCAAGCTGTACATTTTATTTTTTTAATTAAGTAGCTAATTAATTTACTTATTTTTGTACTGGGGATTAAATCCAGAGGTGCTTAACCACTAAGCCACATCTACCGTGCAGAATCCCTATCTTTTATATGTTTTTCTTTAGAGACAGGGTCTTGCTGAGTTGCTTAGGACCTTGCAACTTTCAAACCTTTGATCCTCCTGCCTCAGCCTCTCGAGCTGATTACAGCATGTGCCACAGGACGCAGCCTAAAGTCGTACATTGTAAATAAGTGCATTTTCTATGCCATTGATACCAAATACTGTTGATTTTTTTAAAAAGTTGCTAGTAGAGTTGCCCAAGGAAAGAGAGGAAATGAAGTAGACTCTTGCTTAGGGCTCTTTTTTACATATCACTGTTGTGATTCTACCACAATAGACAGCAGGACAGCATTCAGGATTTCAAGATTCTTAAGTCTTGAGGGAATGTTTAAATCCCCAACAGACTTAAATAACATGTGGCAGAAAGTAGCACACCCAGTTGACAGTTGTGCACTTGGGGCAGTGTGGGGGCAAGTTCTCAGGAAGCTTCAATTTTAAAGAGCTACTCTTTAGGGTCAGGCTCCTTATGGAAAACCCCGGGGTTACTCTAGGTGAGGACCTCTATGCTAGATGAGGCATTGACAGGAAAGTGGGTTATTTTCTTCTTTCCCTTCCTGTTTCTCCTTCTTTTTCCCCTTTTCTTCCTACTCCTTTCTTTGACTCACCCTCAGGAATCTCAGCCTGCAAAAGCATGTTGCATACCTGGCAGGCCAGACTCCATTAAATCTAGTATTGGCAACTCTAGGCGTTGTCCTGGAGAGCCCAAACAGGCTTCCCTCCAAACACACAGAGCTTTGTTTATGGGCTTTGGGCTTGCTTTTGTCTGACATTGTTGGCCAACACTCCATTTTTCCTCCTCTTGTGTTTCTCAGAATTAAAAAAATTTTTAAAAAACATTTTTTTTAAAAAAAGCATTGCTGGAAAAGCAAGACCATGACATTTATGGTTGGATTTACCTACTTATGAGAAACTGACAGAACCTTCAGTAAATTCAGAAGAAACGGTAACTATGGGCACCCCACTCTTTGCTCTTGCCCTTACCACTTCCACATAAGCTGCCTGATCTCAATGACAGCACCTACATTTCTTTGCTTATAGGGTTTCCAAAGTGACTGCACCATTGTGCAATCCCACCTGCCGTGTCTGCACATTCCCACTGCCCTTTGTCTTCAACAGCCCACGCTAGGTCAGGTTCTTTTTCTTTTTCTCTTTTATTTAGCTATTCTGATGGATGTAGTGGTAGTTCAGTTATTTCTTTGTGGTTTTAATTTGCATTTCCCTATAAGCTAATGATATTGAGCATCTTTCACATGTTTATTAAATACCCATATATCTCTTTTGTTGATGTCTCAAAATTACATCATTCAAAACAAAAATGAATAAATTAGGTCATCCACTTCCTTATCCTTCAATTTTGATAATTCTTCATATATTCTGGATACATGATTACTGTCAGATAAGTGATTTACAAATCTTTTCTCCCAGTTTACCACTTGTCTTTCATTCTTTCAGTAGCATCTTTCCAAGAGCAAAAGTGGTAAAGTCCAGTTTATAAATTTCTTACCTCTTAATTGCTTAATATCATATCAAAATATGATATCTAAGAAATATTTGCCTAATTCATGGTCACAAACTAGAATTGGTACCTAAGTGTTTAAGATTCATTTCAAGTTAACTTTTGCGTGTGATTTAAGAAATAAACCAAGATTTATTTATTTGGAACTGGGGATGTAACTCTGTGATAGAGCACTCGCCTCACATACATAAGGCTCAGTTCACATGAGTGTGCACGTGCACACATTCACACACAAACAGAGTATTTTTTATAAATGGATGTTACTTCTATTTATTTTTAAAAACTTTTTATTTGTTTTAATTAGTTATACATGAGAGTAGAATGCACTTTGATACATCATATGTTATGGAGTATAATTTCTCATTCTTCTGATTTGTGTGTATATATATATATATATATATATATATATATATATAACCTGTGTGATTATTCTATTTATTTTTTGATAATGTATTTCAGTAAGGTCCTTTCAACTAGTTTTTTTTTTCTTTTTTTCATCCCCAGATATAGCCAGTACCAACACTTACATGCATATCTATCTAATCAGTTTTTACACATCTGAATGTAAATATGTATCCATAAACTAAACACAGTATTGTGCTTATTTTAGCATGTTTTGTCATCTATCCACCTCAATATATGTAGATCTAGTTTATGTAATACTGCATCCTAGGATTATATACCCTTTGTCCATTTCTTAATTGATGAACATTATGTCTATCTAGTGCAAACACTGCAATAGTAATCATCTTTGCACATGTTCCTTAGATCCATGTTAAGAGTTTGTCTATGATATATAACAGAAATTCAATTTTCTAGGTATTAAAATGGCTGAATCAATTGATAATCCCACCACATAGAATGATTTACAATCCCAAAACTTCACCAGATCACAAGACTCTGAAATTACTGCTAATATAATAGGTGCGAAATACTTTCATTTTTTATTTTATTTTATTTTATTTTTTAATTTTTTTTAATATTCATTTTTTAGTTTTCGGTGGACACAACATCTTTATTTTATTTTTATGTGGTGTTGAGGATCGAACCCAGCACCCCGGCGCATGTCAGGCAAGCGCGCTACTGCTTGAGCCACATCCCCAGCCCATATTTTCATTTTTTTAAATACTGCATTTACTTGATTACTAGTAAGATCAAGCATCTTTTAAATATTTGGTCATTTTATGAATTGACCTTTTCTATAAGTTTCTTCATATAATTTTAAAATTTTGATAAAGGCATTTGTCAATATTTTCTATATAGAACTTTATATGTCTTTTTTAAGAAATTATTTTTTACTTTGAATTCATAAAGCTATTTTTCTATATTTTCTTATCATTTTCACATGAAATTTTCAGTTGAGTATTTCCCACAAGTTAAATCTATTGAGAAAAATGTTCCTGTAGTGACATATACAAATCATAAATGTATTATTTTATTTGTTTTAACAAATATGCCCATATACCAGCCACTTCAGTCAAAGTATATTTCAGCATCTAGAAGCTTCTCTGTGCCTCTTTCCAGTCAGCACTCTTCCCTGAAGCATTATTGTTCTGATTTGGCTTTCTCTAACATGGGTTAGGCTTGCCTATTCTAAGAACTTGTATTAATGGAATCATACAATATGTACTCTTTTGTGTCTGGTCTAGCTTTTATTCATTCAGTAATTGAGATTTATTTAAATTGTTGCATATGTCAGTATTCATTTGTTTTATTGCTGAGTCATACCATTTCATGAATGCATCACAGTTTGTCGTGTTAATGAACATTTGAATTATTTCCAGTTTTTGACTATTATGAATAAATTTGCCATGAACAATTCCTTACAATACTTTTCACAGACTTCGTTTTCCCTTTCCTGAGTTAAGAATCTAGGAGTGGAATTTTTGGTAGCCACTTGAGTTTTAGGTCCACAGGTCATGGTCACTAGGCAACCTGCAGAGATTGATTGCACTTGGTGGATAAAAGCCACGGAACTTTTCTCTTTTTGTTCTTTAATTTTCTCGGCCTATTCTTTCCCATCCTCCCTCTACTCCAAGTCAGCTGTAACACCTGAGTCTAGATTATGAGATACTTATTGGAGTGCAGGGACCTGTTTCATTCAGCTTTTTCACTGCTGTGACCAAAAGACCTGACAAGAACTATTTCAGAGGAGGAAAGGTTTATTTGATGGTCATGATTTCAAAGGTCTCAGTCCATAGACAACCAACTCCACTGCTTTGAGCTCAAGGTGAGACAGAAAATCATGGTAGAAGAGGAAAGCAACTCAGGACATGGCCACCAGGAAGAGAGACAGACTAAGCTCGGAGCACCAGGGACAAAATATAAACATACCCCCAAAGCATGCCTCCAGGAACCAAACTCCTCCAGCCACACTCTACCTGCCTGTAGTTACCACCCAGTTAATCCCTACCAATGGATTAACCCAATCATTTCCCCTCTGAATGTTCTTGAATTGTCTCACAGGCGCTTCTGGGGGACACTTCATCTAAACCAGAATAGAACCCTACTTCAGCTCGGAAAACACTATTTTATAAGGCAACAGTTTTCAAAATGTTGCAGAAGAACTTATTTTTCAAATAAAATTTTCTGAGGAGCTTCAATATGTAGATGCTTTCTACAAATGGAGATGCTTTAGTTTTGGAGGGCACTGCTCTGTTTGTACCTCCATTTTTCTAAACAAACTTAGTTTCCATAGAACTAGTTTTGAAACACTTTCACCTAAGGAAATTAATATTTCATCAGAGGCCGATCTTCTTGTGTACTCTAAATTTTATGGATGTGGAACTGTTGCTGTGATATTTTATGTGTTTTGAAAAAGCTATATATATTACTGACTTTAAATTGGAATTCTCTAACTCTGCAGATTTTGAAACAGTCATTTGATTTTAATAGAAGTAGAGAAGTTAGTGTCTGAATGGGAGCACTATTTTTTTTCTTCAGATTTTAATTTCCCTAAGATAAAAGGGATTTAATTGATAATGAGAAGATGTGGTATGTGTGTGTGTGTGTGTGTGTGTGTACTGCACTGTGAATGCTTATATATACTGAATGTTTTTCATCACATTTTATGAAAACAATCTATTGTTATTACCTGGGTTTTACTATAAAAATCTAACCAAGTACAGTTGTTGTTAGTAACACTTAGACGGGAAAGAGATCAGGGAAGCCTCTTTCATCTAGTGTATAATGTGGCTTCAGTGAGGTTCCATCACATTATGACTCTGCAGCTACATTAAAGCATCATTCACATGTGCACCTGAGTTGTCCATGTCACCAGTCCCAGGTACACAAGATGGTCCAAGTTCGTAACACTGTTTTATTCTGCCATGCTGCTGATATTCCTTTGTGGGGTGACGACAACCATGTTAACTCTGGTTGGTAAATAGCACATCTGGGCTAATCTAGGAAAGAGCAGATTGGAGGGGAATGTTAGTCTTAACTGTGAACTACCAGGGAGCATAGAGAGCTTTGCATTGAGAAACTAATGTGACTCCATTTTTCAAAATAAATAAATAACAGCAGCTTCTACCTCAAGGCCTGTCCTAAGGAAGGGGGCGTGACCCTTGTCCTTGGAAAAACCTACAGAGCACTCCTAAGCACATACCCACCCTGCTGAGTTGTTTGTCTGTAAATAACAGGAGAGGTCTGAGGTGCCAGGTGTCCCTGACTCAGTTAGTCTAGGTGAGGACCCATAGCAACCCCCCTAGCAATCTCCAATCAGCATGAGACAGGGAAAATACCTGGAATGCCAGATGACCCCCCAGTAGTTGATAACATGTTGGGAAACCATGTAGTTTAGCACGTACACCCCTCGTGGCTAAACCAATCAGTTCAAACGAATCCCCCTACATACTAACCAATCACCCGTACCCAACTTGTTCCCACCAGTGAATGTGCTAATCTATGTTAAGAGTTGTTGTTTGACTTTCCCTCTGTATGGAATGATTTGCTGTGTGATGTTGTGACGCATAGAGTATCCCCCCAAAACCTATAAAATCTCACTGAACAAAGGACCAGAACTTACTCCCTGGGACCGCTGCGTCGGGAACGGTTGTGAGTCCAGGCTCGAGCTTGCAATAAAGACTCTTGTGTGATTGCATCGGATTCGGCTCCTGGAGGTCTATTGGGGTCCCATGAATCTGGCATAACAGCATCATCCCTCATCAACTGTTATGATTTAGATATGAGGTGTCCCCCAAAAGTTCTTGTGTGAGACAATACAAGAACATTCAGTGGTGAAATGTCTGGGTTATGAGAGCCTTAACTTAATCAGTGCATTAATCCACTAATATGGATTAGCTGGGTAGTAACTGGGGGCAGGTAGGGTCTAACTGGAGGAGGTTGGTCATTGGTGGTGTGCCTTTGGGATTTTTATTTTGTCCCTGGTGAGTGGAGCTCTCTCTGCTTCCTGATGTCATGTCCTGAGCTTCTTTCTTCCTCCACGTCTTTCTGCTGTGATGTTCTGCCACACCTCGGACCCAGAGCAAAGTAGTCAGCCGTCTGTGGACTGAGACCTCTGAAACCATGAGCATTAAATAAACTTTTCCTCCTTTAAAATTGTTCTTGTCATTGGTCACAGCGATGAAAAAGTTGACTAAAAGACAGTCACTGTCTTTTAACATCACTCACTGTCTTCCCTAAGGGTGAGACCTCAGATACAGATCAGGGACAAAAGGGACACCAAAGATAAAAGGAAGTCACTATATTAGGGATTAAATTTCCAATGGAAGGACAAAAAAAATATATAAAGAAATAAAGTAGAATTGAGACAAACAACCTCTTGGGCTCTTTTCGGAGCACTTTACATTCGCTGTCCCTTTCTCTGAACTCATAAAGATAGATGGTCCCTCACATCCTTCTTCTGCTAGAAAGGAGTTGCCCCCAAACTTTGAAGGCAAAATAAACATCAGAGTTGGGACTGCTTCTAAGCCAGTAAAAACGTGCTAGGGCTGGGGATATAGTTCAGTTGGTAGAGTGCTTGCCTTGCATGCACAAGGTCTGGGGTTCAATCCCCAGCACTACCACCACCACCCCCCAAAAAAAAATGTGCTATGGTCCATACAGAGTCCAGCCTGGCCCGCCTAGTAGTCCACAGGGACAGAGACTCTGGGATATTGAACACAGGACTGTCACAGCAGACAGCTGCTGTTCTAGGCTCTGTCCCCACCCGCTGTGGTTCCAATTCAGTTCAGCTACTGACTGACTCTTGTCTCTCTCTACTCTCCCTTGTTTCTTGTTTCTGCTCTTTGAATTTGCTCACTTACTTTGAATTTCCCAACTCTCCCCTCCACATTCTCTAATGACTTGAGTTTGAACTCACACTTCTGGTCCTCTCCTTTCCTTGTTAATTCAGAAAGCATCTTCAGGTCTAGTTTTTTCTCCGATTCTGGACCCCAAATGCTGGCATGAATGCATATAGATGGCTGCTTCACCTTGGCCAACTCCTGATTGGGGCACCAATAGGAACTTCAAATTCCAGTTAGTACTTGAAGCATGTATTTAAAAATAGGCACTGACCTTGTTCGGAAAGGAGTATAATAAAATAGAGACAAAATAGATTGAGTATGACATCAGCAAAATTATGTAAAGTACTCTTATGCAGAGTAACTCTGACCTGATTCATTAATCCTGAGGTTATCTAAATTCATTTATTGCCTTGGACTCTAAAGATACCTAAAAACACTTATTTATTTAAGCAAGTAATAAGTTAGTTGGTACTGTAGTAGCAGTTGTTAGAAAAAAATTTTGATCTGTAATTTAAACACATTGAGAAAGTTAAGTTAGACTTGTAGCTATACAGCTGAGAGGATTATTTGAGTATACCTTTTCAAAAAAGGTGATTCTTAAGTTTAGATTAAAATCAGGGAAGAAATGTGTATCAGCAATTATAAATTCAATGAAAGGTTAAAGACAATATTACTTGTGATTGTTATTGTGGGATCAGAAAACATACCAGATTCATCTAGTCCTTAATGAATCCTATATCCCTTGCAACAGAACTTGATAATTACATGACTGTCAAAGTTAGCCTTGAGTGAGCTTCCTCTTTTCCTCCCAAGAAAATTGGAGTTATTAATATGGTCAGTAACGATTATTTATACAACTAGCTGTAATAACATGAGAAAAACCTGCTTGAATCTGGGACCTAGCACCACACACACACACACACACACACACACACCTAAAAAACGTTTATTTAATAGAACAAAATTTGCTAATTATTTTTAAGTTTCCATCTAGAAAAATATAGACACCCAGCCCCTTGGATTTCATCTAAATTAATGTTCATTCAGAATTTTTTATAAAATATCTTCTATTTTTTTGTGTGTGTGTGTGTGGTCCTAACCAAGTAATGATAATTAACTCCAAGTCTGTTACGTAAAATGTGAGGTATTTGTTCCCAGTCATCTACCAAAAGATCAGCAAGCTGAATCACAGTTTTGAGTTTAGCTTCTGAAGTTTTTCAGGTTAGAATGATGGTAACCCCATCAACCAGGTTCCAACTGACTTATATCAGACTATCTCCAAAAATCTCTATTCAGCTCTTGTTCAAGAAGAAGATAAATAATGGTTCACATTCAGCTTGTGAAGGGACACCATGACCATCTGGACTGGTTTTCATTTCAGATCCTCACTAATTTCATCTTCTCCCTCAGATTCTGCAGGTCTTTTATTAGCTCACCAAATAAACTTTAAGCTGTAGAGCACAAATATGGAGTTTCAAGGGTCATAAAAGATAAGTCAAATGCTTGAAACCAGAATAATCAATAATTGTTTGCAAACATACAATAGAAAAATCAATGCATTTGCTTATTCCTTTTTCCCATGCATTTTTTTTCACCGACTGGCTTTTTGGACTGTTTCACTGCTCATAGAAATTTGCTTATCAACTTTGGTTCTAGTTAGAACAATTTGTCTAATCTTTTTGGATCTCCAGTGTCAACTACCCCTATTTTTCTGACAGTTCAAACAGAACATTATGAAAGATAGTAGCATATGTTATCTAATTTCCTGATCTTTTTCATTGTGACATCCTGTAATAATTGCAAAATCATAGTTAAATAGCAATATGCTGATGCCATTTATTACTTTACAGTTTTTTGACTTGGTAGTGCAAAAAAAAGTATTTCCAAAATAAATGCATTTCAATACAAAGTTAAAAAGCAGTTATGGATTACAATTTTAGAGTAAGACAAGGTTCTTTGTAGAGCGTTGAGTCCAACATCTGCATTTTACAGCTGAGTCAAATGAAGAAGAGAAAGTATAATTGATTAGTGCAAGGTCCTCCAACATTCTTCAAAATATCCTTAATTATGTCCCAAAAAGTTATAACAGCTTCTAAATATAGCCCAGCTCACTCCTGAGTTTTAGCTTCCTTCTCTCTCTCACTTTAAACATTAAATCAAGCCTCAGGCCTTACTTGTTCCACCTATAGACACCTTTTGAGTTTGTCTCTTCTCTCCATTTCCAACATCCCTACCACGTTTTAGGTCTTCGTGGCCTGTGGTATAAAGTCCACATTGTTTAGTATGGTAAGAGGCTTCTATGGGCTTAACCCTGTCAATCTCTCAGACTTTTTGTCTTCCCTTGCCTCTTTCATCCTCTACCCCCCAACAAATGGTAAAGCACTTGCAATTCTTTGAAAAATAGGCCATGCTCTTTCTCACTTTTAGTTCCTTGTACTCATTTCTTCAACATACATCTGCTTCTTCCTTTTCCCACTTCCATTTACACGACTTGAGTCTATTTACCCAGTAGATCTTAGCTACACCATCCCTACCCTACAACCCTTTCAAGTATTCTCATAATATTCATGTTTCTCAGAGTAACTTTTTTCCTGTCCTAGCATTCAGGACACTATATTGTGATGGTTGGATAGCTTATTAAGATCCATATTTAGGGGCTGGGGATGTGGCTCAAGCAGTAACGTGCTCACCTGACATGCGCAGTGCACTGGGTTCGATCCCGAGCACCACATAAAAATAAAAAAGATGTTGTGTCCATCGAAAACTAAAAAAAAAAAAAAAAAGAAAAAAAAAAAAAAA
>NW_025999998.1:19501177-19506504 GCF_001458135.2 Marmota marmota marmota | reverse complement strand
AAAAAAAAAAAAAAAAAAAAAAAAAAAAAGCCTTGCCACTCAGAGAGAGAGAAGAATATTCCAGCACGGGGAGCCAGGGGAGCCAGAGCTTCTCTCTTGCCACAGGCCAAAATGAGGGACTCGTTCCTACCCATGATCCTCTACTTCATAACCAAACCAAACCAAACCAAACAAACACCTCTTCCAGTCTTCCTATACTCAGGGATAATAATACCTACGGTGCAAGACAATTAGGACTAAAATATCTAACATAATGTTGGCATAAATAAGCATTCAATGAATGCTATTTATTGTATGAAGTAATACCATTTCTAATCATAAGAAGAAAAACAGCAACCAGGCCTCCTAAGCATGAAAAGGGCTGAAGGAATAAGAAAAATTTTAATTGTTTTTTTTTTCTGGAGCCATTTTCTTTCTGCTCTTTAACTAAAATAACAACAATCAATCAAGGAAGCACCTTAGAGTGTCAGGGGAGAATGAGTTTAAATGCTGTTCAATGCTTGTGTCCTGGGTGGACACATCAGCCTTGTATTCCCTGGGCCAGATCATAGCTGTCCCCACACATATTGTTCTTTTGTATTTCTGCTCTACTTCCCTCCTTGTTGGGGTTGTGATCTGGCCAACCTTCTCAGTTAGCCTGAACAGCTATTAAAACTCATCCATTAAAATTCACTTCCCCACAGAGCTAAAGAGAAATTTCTGCCTAAACCACTTAGAGTTGTTGTAATGGAAGTTAAGTATGAAGAAGGTTTTTGCCTTGCTGGGAACACAGAGAAGTCAAAATCAAAATTCTTCTTAATTCAAATTCTTCCAATTGTTTTCCTTTGCACTCTATGCCTGGGAGATCTTGTTTAAAAAATAAGTATGATAACTATGTTTTATTGGATGGCTTCAATCCTGTTGATTAAATTTTGACCAGATTTACACATATCGTTTGGCACACTCATCTCAAGGAGCATAACTGTTGTATTTGGTTGTTGTTATTGTTGTTGTTGTTGTTACAAGTAAGAAAACTGAGAGTCCCAGAAGTTAAGTAACTCACTTAAAATCACACAGCTATGAAGTGATATGGTTAAGACTCCCAGCTAATTCTCCTGGGCTCCAGAAGTCATGCTGACTAGACACAGTATCAACTTTGGGAGGTGGTTTATCCTCAAGGGAAGCAGGATGTTTGGAATCAGCCCTACATAGGCAGAAAAAAGAAAACTTAAAATAAAATATTCTATACCTTAAGTGAATGAAAGCCAAAGGTCCTATGCCTTAAGTTGGTTTTCATAAAGTAATATAGGGAAGAGAAGATTCTGATTTCTCCAAGTAGGTAATTAAATATTTTTTGCTATTTTTTTTTTTGCTTGGCACATAATATTTGTACATTTTTATGACATACAATGTGTAATGATCAAACCAGGGAAATTGGCATAAAATTTTAGCATATCTTTACAGTGACTACATTAAAATCTTCTCTTCTAAGGATTTGAGATATACAAGGCATTACTGTTAAAACTATTCACCCTACTGTGCTATAGAATATCTGACTTAACTCCTCCTATAAGTAATATTGTCCCCATTGACTGGCAGCTCTGGATCCCCCTTCTCCCTACTCTCTCTGGCCTCTGGTAACCCATCTTCTACTCTCCACTTCCATGAGATCAGCTTTTTTAGATTCCACTTATGGCAAGATAGGTAATTTTTAAATCAGAGCACCATTATGGTCTCATTTAATGATTATGCAGCATAACAAACTGTATTTGACTCTGTAGGAAATGAGATCTAATTAGGAGAGAGGAAAATAGGGATATGCAAAGCAGAGAAAGTTTTTCTAGTGCACTGCTAAGATGCACAGTGAAGTCACCTTTGGATGATTAATCATAAAGTTGTCTTATGGAGAATTCTGGAAAGTTCTGACTAAAGAAGGCTCAATGTGAGAAATGGATTAAGTATGGGCACATTGAATGACCTGTCTTAAGGCGGGAAAGATGAAGAGCAGGAAGAAGAGGACTAGTATTTATGAACATCCAGGATGTGTTACTATCATGATGTTTACCTAAAGCAATGTACCCGCTATCCAGGCAATCATATCATTTTGTTGTTTTGTTTCCAATCACCTCAGGTGCACCTTTACAATAATATCACAATTCAATGCCAGGTCTTTCATTCTGTAGCAACACCATCTTCCTAATTTATCTCCTATTCTTTCCAAGTTATTTCCAGGAAGCAAGATATTTGCCATTGAAGATGTTATTACAACCAAGTACATTTGTCATTTTTCCCCTATAAGCTTTTATAAACACATCATAGTGAGATCAAAGCAGTTAATTTATCATTGCTAAAAAAAAAAACAAACATTATACTGTTATTCTAAACTGTACTTTAGATTCCAGCTGATTTATTTACTTATTATCTTCTCCTTATGAGTCATCTTTAAATTTCAAAGTTAATTTAATTGCAAACAACTCAGACAATACAGAAATATGTAATGTAAAATATGTTACCCTTCCTCATCATCCCCATTCCACCTTTACCAAATTCTCTCCCCAAATTAACCAGTTTTAATGATATTATTGAAATTATTAAAAATCTGGTATTTTTCCAGATTTTTTCTATGCATGCCTAAACAGAAAATAAGTAGATAGAAAGATACATCAATACATGCGTACATACTTTCATACCTTCATACATATGGCTTAATTTCTAACCTTTTTTATGACGAAAAAATATATACTTAGGATTAGCTAGCTACACACAATTTAGATGATTCTGGCTTCCCTGGCAACATCCAAAGCATCAAAATCAGAAGCCAAACTTTTGCCTCCTTCTCTCAATCAATGTTGATCAAGGTGGTGAACATGGCAACACCAATGTTATAGAGTTTCTTTATAACCTGCCACCTTGACCTCCACAATGAACACAAGTGTGTTGTCACTTTCTGTCTTCTTTATGGTGCACTCAGTGGTCAGGGGGAATTCAACTGCATAGTGGTCAAGTTTGTTTCTCCCAGGGGTGCTCTTGGAGGGTATGCTGCCCCTGGAGCCACAGGGTCTTGGACCTCCAGAGGGTGGATGACAGGCAGATTTCTTTTGTCACTGCCTTCTTGGCCTTCAAAAACCTTTGCTTTGGATATGGTGGGAGCTTCCTTCTTCAATTCAGCACAACCATGGTGAAAAGGTCCTCTAATCTTTCTTGTTTTTTAATGATTATACTAAGCCAGGCCTGTATGCAGGATGATGGCATGTTCAAGGCCAGCCTCAACAATTTAGTGAGACCTGTCTCAAAATAAAAATTAATAAATAAAAAGGACTAGGGTTGTAGCTCAGTGTAAAGTGCCTCTAAGTTCAATCTCCAGTAACAAAAACAAATAAATAATTTTAATAATCATACTATACATCTTCAACTTTCTTTCACCAATCAACAATAGACCAAAGCTATGGTCCCCCGTCATCACAAGATCTGCAGAGCAGGTTGTCTGAATCAGTCCTAAGCAATAGCTTCTCATTGTACTCATCTACACACTTTTTTTCCAAATGGAGAACATATGAACAGGACCTGTGAGGGAGGAAAAAAATCTCTTAGAGATTAAGGTTCCTGCAAATTTAAAATAAAATCGAAGTCATTGCTTTATCCTGCTCCACATCTCTTTCAAATCTTGCACATATTTCATTATTTGTGGTTTATGTGTATATGTATGCACTTAAGCTTCACTTGCTTTACAAATGATTGTTGATTCATACAAACAATTTTATGAAGCTTGTTCTCACCTATCACCCAAAGCAGGTAATTCTAGGTTCCAGAGTAATTCCACCTTAATGCATTGTGTGCTACCAAAGGAGGACGTGCATATAGAACAATAAAAACCAAAAAGCATTTAATTATCACAATGATATCCCCTTAATTTGAGTACTGTAGAGCTGTCAAAGAAACTGCCTAGAAAATAAGAAAATAATTTAGCATAGATAGAAAGCTGAAAGATATCAACACATCATAGCATCTCTACTTTGCTTAATAGCAAGACCATGAGTCATGGGCGGGAATAGCAATTTGGTTCCCTTTTTGCTTGCTTGCTGACAAAAACCTCTCATCTTGTGCAAATGCAGATGTACAGCCAGTTCACAAAAGAGGAACTGATAAATAGAAATGAAAGCAGCAGACTCCAAAAAGCAGAATACCACAGTCAACTTTGGGGTACATGTCTCTGGATTACCAAATCTTATTAATTATTAAATTGTGTTGAATCTACTCCAACGTGGTAATATCAAGCGTCCAACACACTTTTGAAAGATTCCTTCTCTCTGATGTGCCCCCTCATAGATATTGTTTTACTTTTACTTCTGCAGCGACTCCTCTTTTCATGTAAGGAAATTTCCACAAAATTCAATGTTCTGCTTAAGTCACTTTACTTGAAGTCTACACCATCTCATGGAGATAGCTCTCTTTTCTAAACCATAGCACAAGTTATCTATAGCAAGAACTTGCCACATATTTAACCATTTTGACATATATGGTTGCTTGGTAATGATATTTAATTTTTACCAGGTTTTCTTCTTGATTCCCTAATTATGATATAAACTTTCTTAAGGCTTTGTATTGTGTATATTTTAGAAACTTCAAGCTGTTACCATCAAGCTGCTTCAAGGACCAGCTCAAAAAGTATATTATTTATGCAAGTTTGACCAAGCACTGTTATACGATTCATTGCTTCCCAGTTTCTTTAATGTGGACTTGTTCAGTCCCTCTGAAGTGAAAAATCATAATGTTTTTTCTTAAAAGCTTTAAAAGAAGTGCAAGTTTGCGGTTGGCAAAATAGCATGATTCCTGGGCACAATTTAAGGCTGACACCTAACAGAAGCACCATGTGAATGACATTCTGATTTAATAGACAGCCAGTCAACGAAACGCATAGACCTGCAGGGTTGGAACTAGAGGATAAAGATGGAACTAATGTGTTCCATCAGCACACCGGTGGCCTCCATTAAAGAGAGAGCCTGCTGTCGATCTCAGGGCCATGCTTCCATGAACAGCAACACATTTACAATGAAAAATGACAATTTGGTTCAGCCAGGTCTCAGCTAATGCAATATAATTTTCTCCAGTGTGATTTTAATTTTCTTTTTATGTCTTTTTTTTTTTTTTAGTTTTTTTTTTTTATTTTATTTTATTTTATTTTTTTTTATTTTTTAATTTTTTATTGTGGGTTGTTCAAAACATTACAAATTTCTTGACATATCATATTTGACACTTTGATTCAAGTGGGTTATGAACTCCCACCTTCACCCCATACACAGATTGCAGAATCACATCAGTTACACATCCATTGATTTACAAATTGCCAT
>NW_025999998.1:19488476-19497169 GCF_001458135.2 Marmota marmota marmota | reverse complement strand
GACAAATTGAGGAGACTCGGGTGACTGTGCCTCACCCCCCCTACCAGGAGACCAACTGCTTATGTCACCGCTGGTATTGATGAAGTTCTCTCCTCCGCCGCTTTCTGCTGACATCAGATCTCTGCCATGTTGGTATCCTATGCGAATGGCAGCATTTCGTTCCCCTTGCCGGGCAACCAAAGCAACGGGTGAGTCCTGACCCGCCCTCAGCAGGACCCGGACCGAGAAGCAGTTTCTGCGGGCTCCTAGCCCCGGTCCAGGGAAGTTCCCTCTTTTTATGTCTTTATGGTACATAAAATATATGAGCTCAGAACACACACACACATATGCATGTGTGTGCACACATATATATTCTAAATGATTGTTGTGTGATTTAAATTGAGATGGAGTTTCTGTTATAATCTCACCTTTGTTCCCTCAAAACATGGTTGTTAAGCTGCTATTTTCATATTTCAATAAATTAATTTCTTCCATTGTTTGACAGTTTACATTGTTTGATTACATCATCTCAATGATTTTTCTGCCATCACTGGCTACAAGAACAATTGTAGTTTTTAAATATATAGCTCTTATATACCTATATATAGGCACTCTAAAGGGGAAAAGCGTATTCTATATAATTTCTCATCCAAGTTATGTTTTTAAACCTTCCTGTTTAAAATAAACCACAATCTAGTAGTGGTAGTGCATACCTGTGATCCCAGCTACTTAGGACGCTGAGGCAGGAGGATTGCAAGTTTGAGGCCACCCTATCTCAAGATAAAAAAAATCAAGAGGTCTGTAGGTCTGTAGATCAGTTTAATCCCAAGTACCTAAAAGAGTAAAATAAAATGAATCACATACACACAAAAAAATCACTCCTCCTATGAAATCATACCACTTTTTGTCTTTGTTTTTTGTTTTTTTGGTATCAGGGATTGAACCCAAGAGCGTTTAACAACTGAACTACATTCCCTGCCCGTTTTATTTTTTATTTTGAGACAAGATCTCACTAAGTTGCTTAGGCTTCAATAAGTTGCTGAGGCTGGCTTTGAATTTGAGATACTCAGCCTCAGCTTCCTAAGGTGCTGGGATTACAGCTCCTGGCCCATTGCTTGTCTTTATTGGATTATATTTCACAGGATTTAGCAGACTTTATCTATTTGAGGACTTTGATTTATTTTATTTTTTTTTTTGGTTCTAAACAAGTGACCACAAAGGTCTGTGACCTATAAATGTTTATTATTTTATATGACACACAATTTTGATGTTTGAGAACTTTGGGGTTGACATTCATAGTCACATCATTTAGCCAGAAAGCAAGGTTAAGCAATGTTCAGCACTTGTTTCAACATGACCTCATGGTTCTCCACTTATTTCAATTGACCAGTGTGATGGGACCTATTAGGCAGATGTCTTAATCCATTTGGACTGCTATAAAAATATAGTAGGCTGAGTAGCTTATAAATGATAGAAAGTTATTTCTCACAGTTTCAGAGAGTAGGAAGTCCAAGATCAAGACACTGGAAGATTTGATGTCTAGTGAGGACCTGCTTCTTGATAAGTAGGTGGCTCTTTTCACTATATCTTCACAAAGTGGAAGGGACAAGGAATCTCTTTTATAAGGGGATTAATCTCATTCATGAGAGCTCTGCCCCTTTAATCACCTAATCATTTCCCAAAGCACTCACCTGTTAATACTATCAATGTATAAATTGGCAGGGGAGGGGCACAAACATTCAGTGGAATTGTAAGACATCTTAGATTTCAAAGCTGTCTTCTTTCTGTTGTCCTGGAAGGGTAAGTTCCTTTAATACAAACAAACAGGTTGAATATTTCTTATCTAAAATGCTTAGGACCAGAAGTGTTATGGATTTTAAATTTTTTTTTCAGGTTTTGGAGTATTTGCATATAAATATTGAAATAGTTTAGGAATGGGATCCTGGTCCATAGAGAAGCTCATTTATGTTTCATATACACCTTATTACACATAGCCTGAGAGTAATTCTATACAATATTTTAAATAATTTTCTACGTGAAACAAGGTATGCAGTTTTCCACTTGCAGCATCATGTTGGTTCTCAAAAGGTGAACTTCACAGATTTTGGACTTTTGGATTAGGGATGGTCAATCTATATTAAATTTTAGTACTATCATAATCCTTGGAGTTTAACACACTGCCTGTCATATACATCTTGCAAGACTATCTTCTGTCTCCCTAATACACACAGTGGTGCTCTTATGCACACATGCACACTCACACAGAATCAACATTTAATAGAACCCTGATTTCAAAATAATCTGTCTTTTAGATTTTTCTATGCCTCTGGCTTCATTCCTTTAGGATGGATCATTGAGAATCAATTTGACCATTCCCAAAGAGTGATGATTTGCATTGCTCTCATGTTGGTATAGAACAGTTGTTCTCAAACATTACTATATATTAAAAACACCTAGGAAATTCTGTGACAATTCTGATGTTCAGGCTGTACCCCAGCTCAAATAGTTAGCATCTTTAGGGATGGGACCCAAGCATGAGCATTTTTAATGTTTCCCAAGTGATTCCAATATGCTGCCAACGTTAACCACTGCTACAGTAGCGATTCTCTCAAAATGAGTGGAAAGAAACATGAACACCCTAATAGAAAGGCAACATCTGTCGTGGTGGAAAGAATGCTGAAGTAAGATTCAGGAAACCTGAATCTAAGCTCCAGCTCTACTGACAAGCTGTGCAGCACTGGGCCAAGTTCCAGCTGCCTGTTGCAATGTAAAATCACCCTGAAAAATAGTAGGGTAAAACAACAACCATTTCGTCATGCTCAGAAATCCCAGAGTTAGGAATCCAAACAGTGCACAGGGTCCATGGCTCACCTCTGCTCCCCAATGTCTGAGATCTTTGTTGAGAAGACTTAAATGGCTGACACTAGAATCATTCGAAGGCTTCTTTGCTTACTTGTTTGGGGTTGAAATGGGGTGGGTAGATTCAGTGGAGGCTGTGATTATGATGCTCTTCAAGTAGCAGGGGCTTCCTCACAGCATGGTTGTTAGGGTTTTTATTTTCAAAGCAGTGCCGAGCTTTAAACATGAGTGTTGGAATCAAGTTAGAAGCTGCATGGCCTTCTACCCTCAGCCTTGGGAGTCATGTAACATCACATCCAGAGTACTCTTTTGATGAAAGCAATAAAATACCTCCCAGATGCAAATAGAAATGATATAGAGCTCACCTATGGATGGCAGGAGTGTCAAAGAATTTATGGCCATATTTTAATACTCCACCATTATGTTTTACTAGGCCTCAGTTTGCCCCTCTTATTAGTTACCTATCGCTCTGTCTAAAAAATTGTTACCAGAACTAATGACTGAATCAAGACATGTTTATTATCTTATAGTTTCTGTGGATCATGAATCTGGGCATGGCTTAGCTAACTTCTGTACTTCAGGTCTCCCACCAGCTGCAGTCAGGGATTTGACTGGGGTGTAGTCATCTCAAGGCTTCGCTGGAGAAGGATCTACTTCCAAGCTCATGTGGTTATTGGTTATTTTCCTTGTCCTGTGGATCTTCCCAACATGGCAGACTGCTTCCTTTGAGCATGCAAGCTGCAAAGTAATAGAATGTCCTGAAAAGATAAAAATTCATCTTTTCTACCCTCATCACACAGTCCATCACCTTTGGGTATTCATTAGGTATTGATTTGGTCCCACAATCAGGGGAAAGGACCACACAAGGGTATGAATACTAGTGGGTGGGGATCTTTAGATGGAATCCTAGAAGTCAGCCTGTCAAATCCCTCTACAGGAGTAATATTTGCCAGGTCCTGCCAAACTCACAGGAATTTCATGAGACTCCAATAATCTGGGATGTTTGACAGTATGTTCCAAGATGTATACCATTGTATAAAAATGAGTAATTTTAGGCCTGGGGATGTGGTTCAGTGGTAGAGCACTTACCTCTCATACAGGTTCTATCCCTAGCACCAAAAATAAATAAATAAATAAATAAAAGAGTAATTTTCAACAGTGAATACATTGTGCTTCTCTCAGAAAAGCCTTTCCCCTAAGAGGGAGGCATTTCTCAGTGTGGACTTTATGTTCAAATTAGGAGAAAAGAATTTAAATTCTATAGATTCAGTGATTCCTCCCTGATTTCCTTTTCACTTACAGCTCTCTAACACTGTTCAAATGAAAAGTATGACTGCTTATTCCCAGGAGAAATGGAATTTATTTTTTATTAAAAGCATTTGCTAATGCTTAGATCTATCATATGTTGTACATTTCCAAAGCAAACTGAGCAAAAGGTCAGTGTAAATCTTCTTATGAATCAAATCCTAAAATGTTCACATCCCATAAAGGCCAATCTTCAGATAAAACTGCTAGGAACTTTTTGTTTTTTTAAAAATGTTTTTTTCCAGTTTTTAAGCTACAGAGAATTTTTGATGGCCAGGGGATATTAACTAGTGTGTTTATATGTGTACCTATTTTTGCTAAGTAAATAAGTGACTTACTTTTTAACCACATAGCTGTATTTGCCCATGTCAAATAATTTTAATAAAATGTTATATAATGTATACAAGGAAATCTTTGAAAACCTGTGCTTAAGTGAAAATTTTTCTACCTAATAAGATATAAAAATAAGACTTGTACCTCTTTAATCTCCACCCCTCAAATTAGCACTTCTTCCCTTGGCTGCCAGGTCCCTCAGACCAGCATGGGGCCAGGACTTGTCCATGGGTTTAAGAACTTGCCTTGGACAATTGCAAATCAAAGGATGAAAAAATTAAGTCTAACAGCTGAATGTGTGAATTTAAAGTTCTTTAATACATGTAGTTTGACTTCAGTTTTAAATCTCCCCAGCCTACATATGTTGAAAAGGTTTGAGTTCCGTGACAACGGAATCTTCAGAGGTCTGGACATGTTAGTAGAAAACATCCAAATCTCACATGTCTGAATTAAAGTGAAAATAATCTGAATGAAAAAGTTATATTGCCTAAAAAGCCTGGCTCTGGGCTGGGGTTGTGGCTCAGAGGTAGAGTGCTCACCTAGCATGCATGAGGCACTGGGTTCGATCCTCAGCACCACATAAATATAAAATAAAGATATTGTGTCTATCTAAAACCAAAAAATAAATATTAAAAAATAAAATAAAATAAAAAGCCTGGCTCTGTAACCTGAATGGCTACAGAGAGTGTCTCAGGTTTCTGCCCCAAATGACCCACCTGCATGGCTGAGAGGACCTGGAAGCCCCCAACTCAGATGTGGAAGTGATAGTATGGATGAAGAGGAGCATTAAGAAGGAGATAAGGGGGCTGGCTCAGTGGTAGAGCGCTTGCCTCTCATGGGTGGGACCCTCCTTCGATCCTCAGCACCACATAAAAATAAAGGCATTGTGTTGTGTCCATCTACACCTAAAAATAAATATAAAAAAAGAAGGAGATAAGGAAGACGTTGAGGATGAGGATGGTGAGAAAGAATAGTCTTTTAAAAAAATGTTTATTTTTTAAATGATTTTAAAAATGATATGTAAAAACATAAGTTGGGACCCTGTTGTGTGGCTCAATGGTAGAACACTTGCCCTGCATGCCCCAGGTTCTAGATTCATAGCACTGCATTCACAATAGCCTAAAAAATAAATAAATAAAATAAAATACTTGGGAATTCACTTAATGAAAGAGGTGAAAGACCTCTACAATGAGAACTACAGAACACTAAAGAAAGAAATTGAAAAAGACTTTAGAAGATGGAAAGATCTCCCATGCTGTTGGATAGGCAAAATTAACATTGTCAAAATGGCCATACTACCCAAAAGCGCTATACAGATTCAATGTGATTTCAATTAAAATCCCATAGTCATTTCTTATAGAAATAGAAAAAGCAATCATGAAATTCATTTGGAAAAATAAGAGACTCAGAATAGCCAAAGCAATCCTTAGCAAGAAGAGTGAAGCAGGAGGCATCACTATACCAGACTTTAAACTATACTACAAAGCCATAGTAACAAGAGCAGCATGGCATTGGCAGCAAAATAGACATATAGACCAATGGTACAGAATAGAAGCCACAGAGACAAATCCACATAAATACAATTATCTCATACTAGACAAAGGCACCAAAAAACACACATTGGAGAAAAGATAGTCTCTTTAACAAATGGTGCTGGGAGAACTGGAAATCCATATGCAGCAAAATGAAAATAAACCTCTATCTCTCACCATGCACAAAACTCAACTCAAAGTGGATAAAGGACCTAGGAATTAGACCAGAGACCCTGTGCCTAATAGAGAAAAAAGTAGGCCCAAATCTCCATCATGTCAG
The DNA here is from genome assembly GCF_001458135.2 of Marmota marmota marmota. Lineage (NCBI taxonomy): Eukaryota > Metazoa > Chordata > Mammalia > Rodentia > Sciuridae > Marmota > Marmota marmota. The sequence goes on along the minus strand of NW_025999998.1, from coordinate 19,490,881 downwards.
ATTAGGCCCCGACTTCCTTAACAAGACTCCTAAAGTGCAAGAAATAAAAATCAAGAATTAATAAGTGGGATTAACAAATGGGATTAACATCCATGTTTCTGTGTAACCATAGTATGCTGATTTTAAGTCCTTTGGGTATAGACCGAGGAGTGGGATAGCTGGGTCAAATGGTGTTTCCATTCCAAATTTTCTAAGGAATCTCCATACTGCTTTCAAGATTGGTTGCACCAATTTGCAGCCCCATCAACAAAGAATGAGTCTGCCTTTTCCCCTACATCCTCGCCAGCATTTATTGTTATATGTATTCTTGATAACTGCTGTTCTGACCTGTGTGAGATGAGTAGTTTTGATTTGTATTTCTCTAATTACTAGCGATAGTGAACCTTTTTCATGTTTGTTGACTGAATGTATATCTTCTTCTGAGAAGTGTCTGTTCAGCTCCTTAGCCCATTTATTGACTGGGTTGTTTGTTTCTTTGGTGTTAAGTTTTTTTGAGTTTTTGGAGATTAGTGCTCTATCTGAGGTGCGTTTGGCAAAAATTTGCTCCCAAAATATAGGCTCTCTCTTCACCTCATTGATTGTTTCTTTTGCTGAGAAGAAGTTTATTAATCTAGGAATCCACTTAACAAAACAATGGAACCACCATTTGACCCACCTATCCTACTCCTCAGTCTATACACAAAGGACTTAAAATCAGCATACTATAGTAACACAGCAACATCAATGTTTATAGCAGCTCAACTCACAATAGCTAAATTGTGGAAGCAATCTAGATGCCCTTCAACAGATGAATGGATAAAGAAACTGTGGTATATATACACAATGGAATATTACTCAGCATTAAAAGATATTAAAATTATGGCATTTGCAAGTAAATGGATGGAGTTGGAGAATATCATGCTAAGTGAAGTAAGCCAATCCCAAAAAACCAAAGACCAAATGTTCTCTCTGATAGTGGATGCTGATCCATAATGGGGAGAACAAGGAAAAAAATGGAGGAACTTTGATGGGGCAAAGGGGAGGGAGAGATAGGGAGGAGGTGCCGCAGTCTGGCTGGGCACAAAATCACGAGCCACCACACAGCTTGTAGATTCAAACAGCAACTCTTTATTCCCGAACTCACACCAGCCGTATACAAACACGTTCTGGGGAAATCCACGTTCTCTGCCCAAATCCACGTTCTCTCCCAAATTCACCTCCACTGGGCTTCTGTCTCCCAAAATATACTCTCTGAATCCCGTGAGAACTCAAGGGGAACTCAGGCAGCAGGATACGCCCTATTCCCAGCAGGAATAATCTTAAACCTTAAACCTGGAACCTAAACTGGGAACGCCCTAAACCCGATTATGTTAAACCGGGAACACCCTAATCCGCCCTGGTCCTTGAGCAAGGTCAACTACATTCAATGTCACTGCAAAATGTCAGCAACATGGGGTACGCTGGCAAGGAAATTGTCATACCTACTTGGCTAATGGCTCCCAGCAAGGAGGTATGGAGGTAGGAAAGATGGTGGAATGAGATAGACATCACTACCCTAGGTACATGTATGACTGCACATATGGTACAACACTACATCATGTACAACCATGTAAAGTTGTGATGCAATTGTGTATAATGAATCAAAATACATTCTGCTGTCATATTAAAATAAAATAAACTTTAAAAATTTTATTTAAAATAAACTTTAAAAAATTTAATTTAGGTGTGTTGGTGGTGCATGCCTGTAATTCCAGGGGCTTGGGAGGCTGAGGCAGGCGGACCATGAGTTCAAAGCCAGCCTCAGAAAAAATGCGGCAATAAGCAACTCAGTTAGCCCTGTCTCTAAATAAAATATAAAATAGGGCCGGGGATGCAATTACGTGGTAGAGTGCCCCTGAGTTCAATCCCTGGTACCAAAAAAATAAATAAATCTAATTAAAAATTAAAATTATGCATTCTAAGGTTGTATTATATATGTTTCCATACATGTATTGAAGGAAGAGTTTCGTAAAGAGGAAGATTTAGATGAAGACAAAAAAATGTAGAAGGGGAAGAAGAAGACAGTTCATTAGGAAGGAAGAAGGTTTAGGACACAGGGGAGGAACTGATGAAAATGAGGAGGGAGAGAAGAAAGTGGGAAAGGTGAAAGGAGAAAGAAACGTGATGAAGAAGATGATTAAGACTCTAAATTACCTGCAAAAACAGAATTCAATATTGGTTGGCTGCTTATGGATTTGGTAGCTGCTAAAGAAAAAAAGGTGGCTGTGATACAAACCCCAGGATACCCACCCACCTGAAGAGGTGAAAATTGTTGCAATGACACTCTGCTTTCCTCTCTCTCTCTCTCTCTCTCTCTCTCTATATATATATATATATATATATATATATATATATATATAGAGAGAGAGAGAGAGAGAGAGAGAGAG
>NW_025999998.1:19367927-19488313 GCF_001458135.2 Marmota marmota marmota | reverse complement strand
TTTTAAACAGGGCCTCTTTAAATTACTCAAACTGGCTTTGAACTTGCAATCCTCCTGAGTACCTGGGATCACACACAGGTGTGCACCACAACCCCAACTGTTTACACATCTTAATTTCTACACAAAACACTCCTAAAAAGTTTTGAATTCCTTCAAATCCTCTTGGTAAATCAACCCAAGTTTCTCTTGATAATCCACTTGGACCGTGGGTGCCTCATCTATAAAACTGGGTTTCTTGATGAGCTCTCAGAATTCTAATTGTTCTTGATTTATACATATCGTTGACATAATAGGCATTTGTTCTTTCTGCTTTTCAGGGTCATTGTTAGGAGAGAGTTCTAGGTAACCCTGGTTACTTTACAAGGAAAAAAAAACACTTTCTATTTAAAACCCAGTAGGTTTATACTGAATGTTCACCACAAGATCCCTTCCTATCAGGCAGGACAGAAAAGAAATCAAGCAATTCAGGCTTTGTTCACAACAGTGAAAACACTAAATGTATTAGTTTTAAAAACAACTGATGTTGCTGATATTTCGCCATTTTTTTACATACATGAACAGTAATTTCATATAGTTCAACCTACAAATGAGATCATAATATCAATAATGAAAATCAGACCAATAGCTAATATTTGGTGAGGATTTATCACATGCTAGACTATGCTGTGAGGGTGAAGTTCTCTGTGGATGGAATGAATCTGGCTTGTTTTACTGAAATACACAATGCTAACTCCACAAGGTGTGGTTAATAGAGTTGCTTTGTAACCACAGGTCTGTGGAGTTCAGAGGGACTGTGTACCAGCTGTCAGCACTGTTCAGTGAGAATAGTGAGATGGGTGAATTGCACCTATTCTTGGTGAGATATCCACCCTCACCCCCACAAGAAAGTTTTGCTGTTGAGATACTTAATAGCAAAAACAGTCCTTAGTGACCAGCAGGGAACCCTGGCCTAGACTCTGGGGTTTTCTGGTCCCAAAGTGTTCCTTGCACAGGTTAATGTTCCTGATCTGAGAATGAAAGTGCATCCTGCCTCAACTCTTAGAGAGGAAGCACAGCTGAGCTCTGACCTGGCCTCTCCAGATCCCTGGTGCAAGGTAGCTTTGGTTGTAATGCTTATCTTTCCTTTAATGCTGTTGTTCTCTTGTGTCCTTCTATTACAATATAATGCAGATTTGTAAGCATGATGATTTGGGATCCCATGAGTCATATGAGCAATCGGCCTGTTTACTTGCCATTGTTAGTACATACACACTTTACATACTTGATCCTTATGGTAACTCCTGGGATTGGTATTCTTGTCTCCACTTCAGAGAGGAGAAAACTGAGGTACACAGTGGCTCAATGACTTTGCCAAGATTGCATTGCAAATAAGAAATGAAGCCAGGATTTCAACCCAGGTAGTCTATATAATAAGAATAGTGGTGAAAAAAATGTCTTAAAGAGGTCTTTAAGAAATTATCACAGGAGAATAAGATAACAAACCAGCAAAGGAAACAAGATAAGAAACAGTTACATGGGTTTTGGTGAGAGGAAGAGGGCAAAAAGAAGTCTGTGAAAGGAAGATTCAAAGAATGATTCATATCTGTAGCCTAAGTAGAATATGCAGCTCCTGACAAGCCCCTTCCATTTAGTAGAACTCAGCAAATGACTGCTGAGTGAGCGAATGGATGAATTCATAAATAAATGAATTGCTCTGCCAAAGAAACTCTTGTTTCCTGTTCCTGGAGATGAAGAAAGGAGACTGGAGCAAGTGTCTTTCATAATTTAAAATGTGAGATGCTTTGTGATGCAACTTGGGGCAGGGTAGAGCCGAAAGCTCTGATCATGATAAGACCAGGGAAGATGTTCACGGAGTCAAGGTTTTCATTAGAAAAGAAAGACGAATTTGTAACCCGACTGGGTGTGGGAACAAGTTGGGGAAAACCCTTCAGGTCGGGTTTGGTAAACTTGAGCTGTGCAGGATTTCAGATGTTCTAGAGGACATGTAATGGATTCCTGAACAGTGAGGAGATAGAGCTTGGGAAACCATCTTTTTGATTCTCTAACTCTACCCATTTTAGAGAAGTCTGACTCTCAGGGTACATTTATAAGCGTCTTTCTCTCCCAATTCTTCCTTCTCTCTCTTCCTCCCTCCCTTATTTCCTTTTCTCATTTCTTCTACCTTCTGTCCCATTTCCCTCTACTTTCCATTTTCCGACCTTCCTGTTAATAGTTAATCAAATTACAATTCGTAAGAGTGCTAGTTGACATCAATGAGATGTCAAAAGAAGAAACTTCGCTTTAGAGATGGGCAGCAAATGAGGAAAGAATAATTTGTAGAGAAGTCAGTTGAGCGGATCATCAAAGAAAAGCTCTAGAAAGCAGAACGGAGGGAGAGAATTGCAGGTAGGAAGTGCCAACTCAAATGTGTGAAGGATTGGACCTGTTAAGACACAAGCTGTTCAATGTGGTGAGAGTAAATGATATGCATGGGTAAGAACAGAGGATAACACTGGAAAGCTAACAGGGGCCAGATTTGCCACCATCAACAGCAGCTCCCAAAAGTGCACACTCCCACTTCCCTTGTAAGTGTACTAACAGGCACATCCTTGTTTCAGTCTGACTGATACAAATTTATATATGTCTTTCAAGGTCTGAGTGGTCTTGGATCCTATCATCTATGGTAATGGAGGCTGAAACAAACAGTCGGCCCCGCCCACATGACTTAATCAAGTAATCTAATGGTGATCTAGAGTCAGGTTTAACAACAAATCCCAGATTAGGATCAGAGCCCCTCTGGGTCACGTGTTTGTATGTGGGGGAAGATAGGCTGGGGCATGTCTCCAATGAAGGTAGAGGTGGCTTTTTGAGTGTGTGTGTGTGTGGTGCTGGGGATTGAACCTGTGGCCTTGTGCATTCTGGCAAGCACTCTACCAACTGAGCTACATCCCCAGACTAGAGGTGTGACCTTTTGACCTATCTATTGTCCCCTGAAATTACTGGCAATGAAATCAAAGATCAGCAACTCAATCTACATAATAATTTTATATAAGAATTTGCTGTAATTAGATTTGTATTATAGAAAGAAAATTTAAGACCGTTGAGAGAACCAGCAACCTTAGTTGAATTACTTGCAGACTGTAGAACTGAATCCCTTAGAAGGTATGACTCCTTAAATTGTTACAATAGGAAAGGGAAATATACAGTCTTAATATTAAATGTACAGTTTTAATATTAATAATACTGAGTAAGCACTTTGGAATTCCCCACCATCTACCATCAACCATTTATAGTCATCTAATGATAGCCTGGGCTGACTGCTCAGATACATGGATTTTTTTTTTCCTTCTTTCATGTTAGCTCAGTGGTCCTCAAACTTTCATGCACATAAATTTAGTTGACCTGCTAAAACCACATATGCTGTGTTTTGTGGCAAATGTTCAAGAGTCATTTTGACTCAATACCTTTGCTTGTCTTAGTCTCTAACATAAGTTTAAGAATCTCATCTCTAGTCTTGTGTGATAGTCCAAGACATAAGTAAAGAGAACAGAATCCAACACAGTGGCTGTGGGAAGGGACAGAGTGAAAGAATTTATCTAGGAAACAGGATCTTTGTGTCTGAGTTCTGTTTCTGTCTCCTGCTCATGGTTCTTCTTACCCCTGCATCTTGCTTTCCACCCACATTCTTACTATCTTCATGCTGCCCAACATTTGTTAGCTGTTGCATTAGGTGAGTCAGAGATGGACACACATTCTCCTTTCTCTCTCTCTCTCTTTGGAAACTAGGAGCTCATGACAATTTTCTGACCTTGATCAGTTGACTCATCATTTCTTATGTTCATGTGTGTTTGGCAGGGCAGAGAGGAGTTAACTGAGTCACATTCCTAGCCGCACCCCCTTTCCTCCACCACCCCCAGCCCAGCATGGCCTTGAATTTGCAATTTGTGATCTCCTGCCTCATCCTTCAGAGTCTCTGGGATTATGTAAAGGCAAGCAATGCTGCACTCAGCTCATTTCTTATATTCTCAAACTTGTCCATGACTGGTGATCACATATTCAGGTAAACAGCCGTCACACGTGATCAGCATAACTGCTTCAGTTTTGACAATAGGGCTGCCATTCAAGATTTTTTGTGACTTTCTAAATTATTCACTTTCTTTTTGGGGGGTACCAGGGATTGAACTCAGGGACACTCTACCACTGAGCCACATCCTCAGCCCTATTTTGTATTTTTATTTAGAGACAGGGTCTCAGTGGGTTGCTTAGCACTCACTTTTGCTGAGGACGGATGGCTTTGAACTTGCCATCCTCCTGCCTCAGCCTCCTGAACCTCAACGCTCAGCTAAATTATTCACTTTCATTCTACATGTAACTTGAAGTAGGGAGTATCTTTATATACTTTATACACTGAAATTTTATTAGTTGAAGTAAATGCATATTTGTCATACTGAGTTAACATGCTGTGATAATTAATGCTAACTCCTAAAATATTTAAATTGTGAACAAAAGCACAAAAGAATTTTCAAGTAATTAGATGAATAGGAAAATAGATTGATACTTAAAAATATTAAGAGAGGCTGGGCATGGTAGTCACACCTATAATACCAGCTGCTTGGGATACTGACACAGGAGGATATCAAATTTGAGACTAGCCTAAAAAACCTAGTGTTACTCTGTCACAAAGTGATTATTTTTCAAAAAGGTTAGGAACATAACTCAGTGGCACAGCATTTGCCTAGCATGCATAAGGCCCCAGTACTGAGAGGAAAAAAAGAATATTAAGAGAGTACAGTAGTTGGGAACATTCAGGAATAACATTAAACACTTTTGAGCCAACAAATCTTATAAAAATTTAAGTAACAAAATACAGAACACTCAATATTAAATTATACCCTAGTTCTAATATTGGCAAAATTGATATACTTCCACTTATAGCTACACAAAATGACCTTAAGTTATTATACTCTTAAAGCCTTTGTCATCATGTTTAATCTTATGTATTTTAGCAATAAAAAAATTTTTTGAGTGAATGCTCTCACCTAGCTCTTAGGGTACTAGAAGCAGAAAACTACCTTTACACTTCAGTATTTCACAAAGAAGAATACTTTTAAATCATATGCAACAATATCCATGATTAATTAACTTTAATTCAGAAGTAAGAGTAATATAAAGAAACGAAGAAGGCAACAGAGAAAAATGTCCGTCTACAGATCCCACATGGTATTACTTCATGTTGTGCAGTATATAACCTGTTTAACTGATTAGAGTGGCCCTGTACATTCAGAGTCTGTGATCTGCACAATCATTTCTACACTGCATTGTCAAAATTTTTCTTTCAATTACTAGTATTTTGAAGAATACATTTTTCATAATAATTGCTTTTAAGAAAATATTTCAAATTTATTCTTGTAGGCCAGAAGTTCATCATGAAATATAATTTTATCTTCAGTAGAGTATCCCTTTTAACCCAAGGCTATTTGGCAACTAGCCAAGACATGTATTTTACATACCTCTAAATATGTGTGGATTTATTTTCTATATTCTTTTCCAGACATTGTATTAAGGTCACACTCAAGTGTACAAAATTTTGATTCCTTGTTTTCCTTATTTTTCTCTAATCATGTTAAGTTCTCATGAACTTCAATTTAATAAAATAGAAAAGGAAATTTAGCCGATTTAAAGCAAACTTTGCAACCTCTTCTGGATTAACATCTGAGCCTCTTCTGGGTAAGTCTTCAGTCCAGTTCTTCTATCCTTCCCACCCTTCTCCTCCTCTTTTCTTCCTGGGAGTTGTCTGAGATCCAGAGCACCATTCATGTGTCTTGGTGTAGGACAGCCAATGCTCAGCACCGGCCAATTGTCAACATGAGGACTCAGGGCCTCCCAGTCATCTTGCAGGATGAGACAGGCTGGAAATCCCAACGTTTACGTTAAAATCTTCCCACATGTTTGTGCTGCCAAATGTTTGCCTAGTGGGAGTCAACAACCAGTGGGTCATGAGGGGGAGAAAGGATACCAAATAAAGAAGTTTTCTTTCTCCATCTCCCTTTATGTAAGGTATCGGGTTGGTTGGGCTGGCCATGGATATCACCCTCCAACAAGGACTCCTGCCTGGACCTGTCCCAGCATGGGATTATGGAGGCTTCAGAGTATTTTGCCCTTCTTTGTTGTCTTCCCTTATCTCTATTTATACCCTTATAAAGAGTGAGTGTGGAAATGGTATCTGTTTTTTCCCCAAATCAAGATTGATTAAGAAATAGATTCAACATTTTATTTATTTATTTATTTATTTATTATTTTAATGTTTTTATAATGCATTATGTTATACAAAATAGTGGGCTTATTTTGGCATAATCATACATGTATGCAATATAATTTGTTCCATTCTGGTCCCTAGTTCTTCCTCTTTCCCTCTCTTCCTCCCTCTCCTCCGTCCACTTTCTCTACTGGTCTTCCTTCTATTTATTTATTGTTTTTCTTAATTGGTGCCTTTTAGATTATGCAACATTCTCTTTTTTAATGTTACAGGCCAAACTAAACATAAGAAACCATATGAGTCAAACAAAGCCACGTCTATTGACCAGATCTGGCCTATGGGTTGTAAATATTTTACTTATAGCACCTCCTACAACATAGTCTTCCCTTAGAAGTTAATCTGAATTCAATCAAGTGTAACTATGTTCCTATTTAAAGGAAATAAAAGAGATGAAGGAACAAGTTAAGTGACATGATCCACAATATGGGACATTGCTCTCTAGGGCAAATGACCCCATTTTTCCAAAAATCAAAGATATGGAGAAAGGGGAGCTATGCATTGGGCTAACTATGGAAAAAAGAAACTTAAACTATAGAACAACCAAAATCAGCATGTGAATCTTGTTTGTACTGGTCCAAATCAATACCTTTGAGATAATCACAGAATTTTAATAGAAACCTAGTATGACATAACACTAAACATTATTGTTAATTTTTCAATCTTCCTGGAAATTACAGATGCTTCCTGAAGTACCATTTAGAGATGCATCAATGAATAGCATGAAATGCCTGATATCTGGGGTGTATGTAAGAACAGCAAGAAAACTGAAGAATAAATAGAAGGAGGAGAAAGGAAAGAAAACTGGCACAGTTGTGGTAATTGTTGAAGCAAGGTTTTAGCACATGGGGATTTATTGTTCTCTTTTCTCTACTGTTTGAAATTTTCCAAAATAAAATGTTTTTCAAAGTAAAAAAATAAAAAAACAGGGTTTACTTCTTTGTACTTTGGCAAAATTCCACTGTAAAAAAAAAAGGTCATAATCCATGCTCTATACTAACTTTTCATCTTTTAAGAAAGGGCAGCCCTATGGACTCTGCATCTCAGGGAAGTCCGTCTTCCTTCATGCAGCTTTCACACAAAGTGTGCTCTCTCAGTTCTGATACCCCAGCTCCTATTTGCCTCCTACCTTGTTTCCACTTCTCTGCCCAGTTAATTGGTGGACTTTCTCTCCAGCCTCATTCTGAGCTTAGTGTTGTCTATCCTGTCTCCCTAGCCTCTACTACCTAGGTCAGGATTTGGAAAATACCAAGGATAATCTAAGGAGCTACCAAATTATCAAACAACCACCATCATTTGGGGCAGTGAATTTCTCATGTAAGATGAAATAGATTTTTGTGACTAATTATTTTTCTTGTATTAATGTATGAAAATTAGTATCATTAGCCTCATGATTTGCATGGGAAAAGGAGAACTATAGCAGAAAAGTAGTAGTAAAAACTTGACTGAAGACATCAAATCATTCTTTGGAGATGTTGATACTGTAAATCATATTGTTTTAACCACAGGTATCAGTTACAATACTACCTTTAAAAAAAAAATCACTAAAGCTGGATATAGTGGCGCCCATCTTTAATCCTACTCAGGAGGGTGAGGTAGGAGGATCATGAGTTCCAAGTCACCCTGGGTAACTTAACGAGATCCTGTCCCAAAACAAAGGGCTGGTGATATAGCTCAGTGGTGGAGTACCCTGGATTCAAGCCTTAATACCTAAAAAAAGAAGAAGAAAAAAAAGAAGAAGTCACTAAAAACCCAGATCTTCACACATACACACAACTCATTCAGCTTCACTTATGGTCCAGTTAACCTTTTGAAGAATATATTTTTATTTTTTGAAATATACTTTTATATTTTTATTTCATATATACATATATATAATGTTGTTCATGGAATACTGTTAATAATTCTAATTGTGAAAAGATTTAAAATTAAAGATGTCAAAATTGAAAGATATAATGTATAAGGACTAATGTTCTCTTGTCTGTCACAGTTAAACCTTTAGTCTTCAGTTTCCCTATATGTAACAAAAACTTGTTTACTCTAACCTAAAACTTAAATTTCACAGTGTGGTTAGATGGAGCCATGTTAAATTACAAAACTATATGGCTAAAATACGGCCGTTTTGAGTTCCCTTACATGTATAAAATATATCCACACATGGACAGGAATGCTGACCCTAATACTTACGTCACAACCCCAAATATAATCTCCCTTTGTCCTCCATTTTCCAATCATAATGTGTATAGTGTCCTCCATGAGCCAACCAGAACTATAGCCATCTCTTTTCCCTCCCCAATTTTAAATGATCCAATCTAGTAGATTGTGACCCTGAATTCCTTCTGTCAGAACAAACAGGCAGAGTGCCTGCCCAAGTGTGCTTGCTTCCCTAACTTTGGTAGTGGCATACCCTTCTTCACAAGTAAAATTTGCCTTGCCAAATAACTTTTGAGCACATGTCTGATTTCTTGTGACACCTCAATATGTCAAAAAAAAGCATTAATTGACTTTGTGTGTATGGTGCTAGAGATGGAATTCAGGGCCTTGCGCATGCTAAACGTGTGTTCTACCACTGAGCTATACACCTGGTCCCTTACTAACTTTAAAGAACTGGGAAGCAAAAGAACTAAGTATTCCAAAATAAATCCTTATGCATTGTTATTGGAGTGCTAAGAAAAAAATAATGCTTTCAGATTCTAGTTTTATGATTTCATGTTGTCAAATTCATTTTTGCTTCCAGTTACTGGGTTTTGCCACATCACTATGTTTAATGATACATATAAAACTCATTTGACTTAGGTGACAAGAATTCAAACTTTGGTTTTTTGAAATAGCAAATATGGACATAGAACATGCCTATGATATGACTCTGGGCATGTTCTTTTGGTATTATTGTCTTGGTTTCTACATCCAAAAATGCCAATGTAATGAAATATGTCCAACATTGGTTAAAACACAAAAGGCACCTAGCACATTAGAAACACTCTCCTGTAACTCTTAGCCATTATGAGTCCTTCACTTCTCCTAATCTGTTTTTCATTATAGCAATAAAGACAACACCCTTTCATTCAATAAGGAGTAAATTAGTTAATACATGTGGAAGTGCATCATAAACAACGTTTTCTCTGAAAATGTGGCATGCACAAGACCCTGGGTTGTTTTTGTCCTATGCCAAGACTCATGCCTCAATGTACCTTTAACAACACTTCCTGCTCTGATGAAAGAGACAGAAATTGACAACAAAGATTTTCAACCAAACCCTCAAAACACCTTTTGTTAGCCAAGCCTGAAAAAGAAACCAGTCTTTTATTTTTTTCCTCTTAAATGATGTGTGTTTTTATTCTTTAAAATTTTTACTTTACACATTCATTTATTGATTGATACCAGTGGTTGAACCATGGGGGCCCTTAATCTGTGAGCCACATCCCCAGACCTTTTTCATTTTTTATTTTGAGTCAGGGTCTCACCAAATTGTTTAGGGCCTTGCTAAATTGCTACAGCTGGCTTTGAACTTGAGCTCCTCCTGCCTCAGCCTCCCAAGTTTCTGGGATTACTGGTGTGCGCCACTGTATTGTGTTTTAAACCAAGCCACTGCTGAAAGGTATACACACACACACACACACACACACACACAGGTGGGCAGGGTGGGGAAGGGGAGAGTAGAGAAATAGGGGAAGCTTTGGAACCGAGTCAAAGCATTTACAAAGGAAATAAGTGAGCCCTTTGATAAGATATAAGTACATCAAACAGGACTTCAGTGGAAAGAGACAGGAATCTAGCTCAAACTGGCGTCAGCAAAGGGAATTTCTATTGGTCATGTTACTGATAAAGTCTAGAGTAGATCATCTTTAAACATGACTAAGTCCATGAAAGACAGCCTTCCCGAAGAAAATCAGGGATTTGGGTATCAGAAAACCAACAAGTGGACACTATGGAGCCAAAACTAATGTCTGTCCATGAAAGTAAACAATGTAGAAATGGTGTAGAGTGAGAAAGGTAGAGCCCTTGCGCTATAAATATATTTGGTAGAAGCACTGCTATCTGAGACATGAAGCCATATCAAGGTTCCGATGAGGATACAGATCCCATTATCATATTATTGGAGCAATTTTTATTTTAGAAGATGCAAATATTCCCAAGATAATGAACACAAATTATTTAGCACAAGACTTGGCACATCATTATAATATATTAGCTTCCTTTCTTACCATTTTCTATACTTTCTAGAAACAGATTTGTTCTAAATCAACAAGAATACTTTTTTGCTACAAGCATCAGGAAACTAACATGGCTAATTGTGTCATAACCTCCAAGAGTTTTCATCTCAACTCAAGAGACCAATTCAGTTTTGAGATTGAAATCTCAGGTCCAATTCAAATTTTTTTTTTTTTTTTTTTGGTCAGTGCTGGGGATTGAACCCAGGGCCTTGTGCATGCTAGAAAAGTACTTTACCACTGCACCACATTCCCAGCCTCCAATTCAAAATTCTTAGGAAAGAATCTGGATGAGGTGAAAGGGTACACATCTGTAATCCCAGAAACTCAGGAGACTGAGATAGGAGGATTGCAAGTTAGAGTCCAACCTTGCCAACTTATTGAGACCCTTTCTCAAAACAAAATTTATAAGAAGGTGCCAGGATGTAGCTTAATGGTAGAGTACCTTTGAGTTCAATTCCCAGGACTGAAAAGAAAGAAAGTTAAACAGTCATCCTGACTGACTCATTACACCCAGAAGCTACTGGCCTCAGGCAAAAGGAATTCTTACTGGCTCCTGTAACTGACAAAAGTCTAGAAGTAGAGCATCCTTAATATGATGAAGTCCAAGGAAAATCAGGGATCCATTCAATCAATGATAGTCAGGAAGAAAGGGTCACATCTGATGAAAACAACACAGGTACCCACCTCTAGGCCCAGCAGATGGAAAAGAGGAGATAATCTCAGAGAAGTGAAGATCACTGTGGAGGGGAATACACCCAGAAGTGTCTATGAGAGATTGTTTTTTCAAAATCAAAGAAAAACTCTTCAAATGAGGTTCTGTCCCTTTAATATTTTGGAAGTATCAGTTAGACTCAAAACAGGACTGGCAAGGAGACCATCAACATTTCTCCTCCATTTAGCTGAGGAAATCTTCAGGCTGTGAATTGGCCTGGGAGAGTTAGCAATCTGCCATATCCAGGAAGGTAGCCAATTCACCCATCAAAGACAACAGAATGCTAACAAGCTAGAGAAGGGCGACGAGAAGGGAAAATCAGCAGTGTTGTACCCGGGGGACCTGAAAATACTCTATCTGGCTGTAAAGGGGTACCCTTTTACTGCAAGGACCAATCTTGTAAAATAGAATTAGGTGCCAAGTTGCTTTTCTCTCTAATAGAGGACAAAATAATATATATATTAAAAAAATCAGAAACAAAGATAATCACCTCCTTTCCTTTCTGAGTACTTCTTAAAATTCAATTTTTTGTTTCAGAATAATTTTAGACTTTTGAAAAAGTTGGAACATAGTAGAGATTTCTCATATATTCCACACCATTTCCCTATTGTTAGCATCTTATGTTAACTGAAGTTCATATTTTATTCAAATTTCTTTTGCTCAATGTTCATTTTCTGCCCCAGAATCCCACCAGGGATCCCATATAGTGTCTGTGTGTGTGTGTGTGTGTGTGTGTGTGTGTTACCAAGCATTGAACCGGGGCCTTGCACATGCTACACAAGTTACACAAGTGCTATATCACCGGGCTATATCCCTAGCCCCTTTAAAATTTTATTTGAGACAAAGTCTTGCTAAATTGCCAAGGTTGTCTTAGAACTTGCAATCCCCCTGCCTTAGCCTCCTGGGTAGCTGGAATTACAGGTGGGTACCACCAAGCCCAGCATCACATCACATTAAATTGTCCTTAGGGTCCTCAAGACTGACAGTTTTTCAAACTTCCCTTATTTTCTATGACTTTGACAGCCTTGAGAAATACTAGTCAAGGTAGGACAATCCTCCCTTTAGATTGTCTGATGTTCATCTCATAGTTAATGAGGTTAGGATTTCCAGGGGCAGGGAAGTAAGGTCCCATTCTCACTATGTGCTATGAAGGGTTCATGTTATGAACATGTCTTACCGCTGATGAAGTGAAACATACCCACATGGCTGAAGTAGTGTTTATTAGGCTTTCCACTATAAAGTTACTGTTTTCAACTTTCCCCACAATCTACTTTTTAGGGAATTATGCTAACCTTTCTAAAGAGGGCATTTATCTACATAAGTTATTTGAAATTATTCTATGTAGGAGATTTGGTTATCTCCATTCATTCATCCATTCATTCACTCATTCATTTAAGCACATGTACATATGGGTATGGTCATGGGTATTTATTTTTATTTTGGGTTATAATCCAATTCTACTTTATTTATTCTGTTGCTCAAATTGTTCCAGTTTTGGCTACTTTGGTTAGCTTCTGTGCTCCTTTGACATTTCCGAATTATTTGGTTGTCATTGTTGTTTTTAGCTCTTCCTTACTTTCTGGCATTATAAAATAGTACAGGTTTATCTTTTCTACTTTCTGTTCCAGCTTTAGAATCAGTAATTTCTCCAAGGATCCCGTATTATTAGAAAATGGTATTAGAAACCATTCTAGATTCTGGGTGTGCCTGTTGCTATTGGGGTGTTGTTTCTTGGAATGCCCAAGAAGTAAAATAAAAAATAAATGGGTAGTCATCAAATTACAAAGCTTCTCCATAGCAAAGAAAACAATCAAGAGCATGAAGAGAGCCTATAGAAGGGAAGAAAATCTTTGCCAACTGACACTCTATCGGCATTAATATGTAGAATATACAAAAAACTAAGAAAAGTCAACATCAAGAAAAAAAAATAACCCAATCAATAAATGGGCAAAGGAACTAAATGGACACTTCTCAAAAGAAGAAATATGAATGGTCAACAAATATATGAAAAAATGTTCAACATCTCTAGCAATTAGAGAAATGCAAATTAAAACTACACTGAGATTTCATCTCACTCCAGTCAGAATGGCAATTATCAAGAATACAATTAATAAATGTTGGCAAGGATGTGGGGAGAAGGGTACATTCATGAATTGTTGGTGGAATTGCAATTGGTGCAACCACTCTGGAAAGCATTATGGAGATTCCTCAGAAAACTTGGAATGGAACCACCACTTGACCCAGTTATTCTACTCCTCAGCATATACCCAAAGGACTTAAAATCAGCATACTACAACGACACAGCCACATCAATGTTTATAACAACACAATTCACAGTAACTAAGCTATGGAGCTAATTTAGGTGCCCTTCAACAGACGAATGGATTAAGAAAACTTGGTATATAAAGAAGAATGACTTTATGACATTTGCTGTAAATGAATGGATCTAGAGACTATCATGCTAAGTGAAATAAACCAGTCCCCCAAAACCAATGTTTTCTCTGACATGTGGAAGCTAATCCACAATAAGGGGAGGGGATTAAAACAACAACAAATAGAGGGTTGGGATGTAGCTAAGTTAGCTAAGTATTTGCCTCAAATTCATAAAGCCCTGGATTTGATCCCCAATTCAAAAAAAAAAAAAACACCTCACCACAAAAAAAGAAAGAATAGAAGTTCAATGGAGTAGACAAAAGGGAATGAAGGGAAGGGAGGAGGGATTGGATAAGGAAAGACAGTGGAATGAATCTGACATAACATTCCTATGTACATATATGAATATACCACAGTGAATCTCACCACTGTGTACATTCACATCTATTTTTTAAAAACTATGGGTTAATGACAGAAAGATCAGTAGAGTAGAGGGAAGGGAGGAGGGAGTCAGGGTAGGGGGGGTGTAGGGGAAGTACTGGGGACTGAGTTATAACAAGATATATTCCATGCTTTTATAATTGTGTCAAAATGGATTGTAGCTGGGGATATAGCTCTGTTGGTAGAGTGCTTGTCTTGCATGCACAAGGCCCTGGGTTCAATCCCCAGCACCAAAGAGAGAGAGAGAGAAAGAAAGAAAGAAAAGAAAAATGGATTCTATTGTCATGCATAACTAAAAAGAACCAATAAAAAGAAAATGTGTATACACTAACTTGTGCATAAACAAGTAAGTACATATCTGTAATTACTTCTATATTTATGGATCTGTACATATGCTAAACATGAATTTCCATTGGTGTCTTCAACTCTGGTTCAATACTGCATCATTCATTCTGGCCTTCTCTTGCTACCTGCAATCTGCCACTCTAATAGTGAGACACCTGGCTACCACCATTCACCATCTATTTACTTATTGTTCAATTCCAGATTTGTCTATAAAAATAAAGGATGAGGCTGGGTGTGGTAGCCATGCCTGTAATCCCAGAGGCTGGGAGGTTGAGACAGGAGGATCGCGAGTTCAAAGCCAACCTCAGCAATAGCGAGGTGCTAAGCAACTCAATGACTCTGTCTCGAAATAAAATACGAAAATGGGCTTGGGATGTGATTCAGTGGTCAAGTGTCCCTGAGTTCAAGACTGATGCCCCCAAAAATAAAAAATAAAAAATAAATCAAGGATGAGTAGATACAGCCCCAGATGGAAGATGTCTATGATAGATATTGGCCTAAATAGACCTAACAAATGTTTGTCCTTGATAAAATTTATTTATTCTCATTCTTATAGTTTAGTCTGAAATGCTCATAATTTTCTCTCTCTCTCTCTCTCTCTCTCTCTCTCTCTCTCTCTTCCTTTGGGGTTCTGGGGATTAAATCTGGGAATATTTTACCACCGAATTACACCCCCAATTCTTTTTATTTTTTATTTTGAGACAGGGTCTTGCTAAGCCACTGAGGCTGGCCTCAAATCTGTGATTCTCCAGCACTAGCTTCCCAAGTCACTGGGAAGATATGTGCCACCACTCCTGACTGAAGTGTTCATAATTCGTCATCTCTCAAAATGTGTTATGGGAACAAATGCTTAATAGGAGAGCAACAGTTACCTGACGACACACTCCTTCAGTTTTTAAGGGAATTGGAGTAGAAATTGGGAATATGAATTTCTAATTGGAATTTACAAGCCAGCCCTGAAGTCAGAAATGTGTTCTGGAGATTTCTTTGTTACTAATTACATGACTGTGATCCTCACTTTACCTCTCTAGGCCTGAGTTTCTTCATCTGTCATTCATGACATTTAGTATGTGGCTGCTCTTTGTCAGTCATTGTGTCAGAAGCTCTACAGGGAAATGCAACAGAAGGCCCAGGGAGATGGCCCTTCAAAGGTTTAACCTAGGAAATTGCCATTTTGATCTTGTTAACAAACAAGTTGGGACCAGGAAGATGGCTCAGTGACAGAGCACTTGCTTGGCATATGCATGGTCCGAGGTTCAAACCCAGCACTACAAAAACAAAGAAAGAAAGGACAAAAAACTTGAAGGAGTATTGTCCTAGGAACACAGCAATTTCACTTCAAGGTATCTGTCATGGAGAAACTCTTCAAGGATGTCCACTGCATAGCTGGTTGTAACAGGAAAGAAAAAATAAGACAACATAATTATTTATCATCTTGGGACCAAATAAACAGATGTTTCTTCATGCAGTGAAATACTAGATAGGAGGTAAAATGAATAAAATAGATGCATGCATATGAAAATGGCTTTATCTTAAAAACAAAGTTGAAAAAAGAAAGCAATTTACAGAACAATGCATGCAGCATGATACTGTTTTAGTAAACACTATGTATGGTTTTTAAAATAATATGTAGTAAAAGTATTAAACTATGGACAGGGAGAATATATACCAAATTCAACTTAGTGGTTACCTCTGGGGAGGGAGGAGAGGGTTCTGGAAGGAGAACAAAAAGACTTCCACTGTCTCTGTAAAAATGTCTATATTTATAAACCAGAGAGGCTGGGGTTGTGGCTCCTGGCTTGCCTAGCAAGTGTGAGGCACTGGGTTGGATTCTCAACACCATGTACAAATAAATAAAATAAAGGTCCATCAACAACTAAATATAAAAAGAAAAAAACTAAAAAAAATCAGAATAAAATATAAATGTTTATAGTTGTTGAAACTGAGTGTGCATGTACATTTGTATTTAATATCGTTTAAATTTTTATTCATTTTGTATATTGAAATATTACTTTTCAAAAGATATACTCACAGTTTACTTCAAGCAGAGGAAACTCAGTTACCATGGAGGTGATTTGGGGGAACATCTGAAGAATGGCAGGAGTGTTATGTCCTTGTCCCTTTACCTCAAGAAGTACCCATTGTCTACCAACTGGCTGAATCTTCTCTCTGGACTCTTCCACCTGCTCCTTCTTTCTCAAGAGTTGCAAACAAACTTCTCACCTTTCTTTCTTTCTTTCTCTCTCTCTCTCTTTGGTGCTGGGGATTGAACCCAGGGCCTTGTGCATGCAAGACAAGCACTCTACCAACAGAGCTATATCCCCAGCTACAATCCATTTTGACACAATTATAAAAGCATGGAATATATCCTGTTATAACTCAGTCCCCAGTACTTCCCCTACACCCCCCCTACCCTGACTCCCTCCTCCCTTCCCTCTACTCTACTGATCTTTCTGTCATTAACCCATAGTTTTTAAAAAATAGATGTGAATGTACACAGTGGTGAGATTCACTGTGGTATATTCATATATGTACATAGGAATGTTATGTCAGATTCATTCCACTGTCTTTCCTTATCCAATCCCTCCTCCCTTCCCTTCATTCCCTTTTGTCTACTCCATTGAACTTCTATTCTTTCTTTTTTTGTGGTGAGGTGTTTTTTTTTTTTTTGAATTGGGGATCAAATCCAGGGCTTTATGAATTTGAGGCAAATACTTAGCTAACTTAGCTACATCCCAACCCTCTATTTGTTGTTGTTTTAATCCCCTCCCCTTATTGTGGATTAGCTTCCACATGTCAGAGAAAACATTGGTTTTGGGGGACTGGTTTATTTCACTTAGCATGATAGTCTCTAGATCCATTCATTTACAGCAAATGTCATAAAGTCATTCTTCTTTATATACCAAGTTTTCTTAATCCATTCGTCTGTTGAAGGGCACCTAAATTAGCTCCATAGCTTAGTTACTGTGAATTGTGTTGTTATAAACATTGATGTGGCTGTGTCGTTGTAGTATGCTGATTTTAAGTCCTTTGGGTATATGCTGAGGAGTAGAATAACTGGGTCAAGTGGTGGTTCCATTCCAAGTTTTCTGAGGAATCTCCATAATGCTTTCCAGAGTGGTTGCACCAATTGCAATTCCACCAACAATTCATGAATGTACCCTTCTCCCCACATCCTTGCCAACATTTATTAATTGTATTCTTGATAATTGCCATTCTGACTGGAGTGAGATGAAATCTCAGTGTAGTTTTAATTTGCATTTCTCTAATTGCTAGAGATGTTGAACATTTTTTCATATATTTGTTGACCATTCATATTTCTTCTTTTGAGAAGTGTCCATTTAGTTCCTTTGCCCATTTATTGATTGGGTTATTTTTTTTTCTTGATGTTGACTTTTCTTAGTTTTTTGTATATTCTACATATTAATGCCGATAGAGTGTCAGTTGGCAAAGATTTTCTTCCCTTCTATAGGCTCTCTTCATGCTCTTGATTGTTTTCTTTGCTATGGAGAAGCTTTGTAATTTGATGACTACCCATTTATTTTTTATTTTACTTCTTGGGCATTCCAAGAAACAACACCCCAATAGCAACAGGCACACCCAGAATCTAGAATGGTTTCTAATACCATTTTCTAATAATACGGGATCCTTGGAGAAATTACTGATTCTAAAGCTGGAACAGAAAGTAGAAAAGATAAACCTGTACTATTTTATAATGCCAGAAAGTAAGGAAGAGCTAAAAACAACAATGACAACCAAATAATTCGGAAATGTCAAAGGAGCACAGAAGCTAACCAAAGTAGCCAAAACTGGAACAATTTGAGCAACAGAATAAATAAAGTAGAATTGGATTATAACCCAAAATAAAAATAAATACCCATGACC
Source organism: Marmota marmota marmota (assembly GCF_001458135.2). NCBI lineage: Eukaryota > Metazoa > Chordata > Mammalia > Rodentia > Sciuridae > Marmota > Marmota marmota. The sequence goes on along the minus strand of NW_025999998.1, from coordinate 19,470,051 downwards.
ATACCCATATGTACATGTGCTTAAATGAATGAGTGAATGAATGGATGAATGAATGGAGATAACCANGGGGTAATGCACTCCCCTCGCCGCCATCTTCCAAATCCTGTCTTCAATTCTTCAGGATAATTCTGAGGAGTGACATAGCTCGGTCATATGGTTGTCCCATTCATTATCTTTTGATTGTAGGTAGACATAATACCTTTATTTATTTATCTTTATGTGGTGCTGAGGATGGAATTCAGCGCCTTACCCATGCTAGGGGAGCGCTCTACCACTGAGCCACAACCCCAGCCCTCTCCTTTTTTTCTTCCTTTAAGTTTAGCTGATTCCTCTCTTGCCTGGTCCACAGCCCTCAATCTCACCATTTACTCCAACCAGACGGAAGTTTTCCCATGACAACTTTCTTCCTAAAAGTTGTAAAATCATAAAAATTTCACCAGCTTTGTATTTGTTTAAGGATGTTCATCAGAATGAATAGTGACAGGTGTATCAAGTTCTGGTAATTTGGCCCAATGTGGAACATCACTTTTTTATTTCCAGAGTTTCCATGGAGTCAGCCAAAGCTGTGGTCAAACCGGTGTTTCAGTTTTGACTTCTCCTGCACACAGACTTTCTTCCTATCCATAAGTATGGATCCAAGGGGACTCTCCGAACTCACTCTCTCCTTTGAGAGTGTCCATTATTTTTTTCCCTTTGCCTATGCCTTCTAATGCAGTCATGACTGTTACACTGAGGAAAAAACAAACAATAAACCAAGGGGACTCTCTATGGAGTATCCTGCATATGAAATTCCATCAGGTGCTTTGCCCTCCACTTTCCTCCAGGGTCACAGGTAAATGAAGGACATCAGTCAACTATTGCAACAACTTCAAAAATCTCAGTGACCTACTGTCATGTATAACTAAGAAGAACCAATTAAAAACACAGTGATATACCTCAACATCCTCGGGGATGGGAGGTATATTCCACACATAGCAAAGAAAGAAAGAAAGAAAAAACTGTAAGCAAAGAATGCTATCTATCACAAGTAGCCAAAGAAATGGGCAGATTTTCCTAAAGCCAAGGAAACTTCTGGGAAAAGGGAGTCAACATTCTTCTCTTAGATGTTCAAAATTACTAAGGCATTATTGGTATGAATGGGGAGGGTCCTAACCAAGGCTAGGTATAAGGAATGAGGAAAACCCCTGATATAAAAGATCACCATAGAGATAGAAATAGATGGAATCAATGGAATTTAATTCTATGTACACTTATGCCTTCTATTAGAAACGCCCTGAATGTCCTGGGACAAATGGTTCTTTCTATGTGTACAAAACTATCCTTAAAAGAGCTTTAACATCAGGAGCACTAGCCTTGCATCTTGTATCCCAGCGTAGCAAGGCTAGTGTGGTAAGTAGAGCCCTTGTGCATCATGTATCCACAGTGACACCTTTTGGAGCAATGGAAAGAACATTGGGGTTCTGGCCAATTTTCCCTTTCTACTTTTTTTGAGGCAATAATAAGCAAGATTGATTACTTAGACATAATAAGCATCAGAACCCTGGAATTCTTGGCTTGAGCATAAGGGACTTGGAGAGCAAAGATATGTATGTAACAAAAAAGAGTTTCCTTCTGTTATGGTTTGGATATGAGGTGTCCCTCAACAGCTTTTGTGTTAATGCAGGAATATTAAGCAGTGAAATCACTGGATTCTTTTTTTTGTACCAGGAATTGAACCCAGGGGTGGTTAACCACAGTGCCACATCCCCAGCCCTCTTTTCATTTTTTTTTTTTCTTTTGAGACAGGTTCTCACTAAGTTGCTTAAGGCTGGCTAAATTCCTGAGGTTGGCTTTGAACATGCAATCCTCCTGCCTCCACCTCCTGAGCTGCTGGGATTACAGGTGTACTCCACAGTGCTCCATGTGAAGTGTTTGGATTTTGAGAATTTTAACCTAATTGGTCCATCCTAGTTTGAACAAACTGGTTAGTAACTATAGCCACGTGGTTCATGGCTGGAGGAGTTAGGTTACTAGAAGTGTGCCCTAGAAGGGTTCATCTGCCCTGGGGCCCCTTCCCCTTGTTCTCTCTGCTTCATGACCCCCATGGGCAGAGCAGATTTCCTCCACCACACCCTTCCACCATTATGTTCTACCTCTCTTTGGGCCCAGAGCAATGGAGTTGGCCCACCTTGGACTGAACCTCTGAAAACCATGAACCCAAAATAAACTTTACTTCCTGTAAGTTGTTCTTGTCAGATATTTTGTAACAGCAATAAGAATTTGACTAATACACCTTCTCAGAGGTGTTGTAATGTAAATAATCTAAATTATTTTGCATACCAAGTATAAAGAATTAGTCATATAGACATTGTCTCTTCCCTATAGTATTTTAATCTTTATGGGAAAATATATTAAATGAGAATCATGCCAGCTTTACTATTCTATAATTTTAAGATGTGCTGCATCTTCCATTTGTATAATACTTGTTTAGCAGGCGGAATGTGCAAGATGGAGAGCCAGATTTAACAAGTTGTCTCATGCCAATGTTAGCACTCCCTACAGGATAGAGATTTCAGTGTCTGCTGATCTAAAACATCAGCTACCTGATTGCAACATCAAAGAGCAAGTTGGAAGGCCTTCCGCCTTATTAAAGAAAAGGTACATGACATTTTGAAATGTATAGCTCCGGGCAACGCTGAATCCTGAGGACTGACAACTAATGGGAATAATTGCTCTCATGAGAATATGCAAGTCACTGTTTTTACTCTGTGGACTATTTTAGTATTTTAACATTGAACAAAAAGATATGTGAAAATAAAGGTGACATTAGTATCAGTCTTTGGATTCTATGAGTTTCCCAGACCCAGACAGCCAAGTTCCATGCAGTTTCCAAGTCATTTGGTAACACAATTAGTTCACTATAACCCCCTTCCATATCAGTAGTGGGCTCATGAGCTACTGTATTTGCTCCATAAAAAGGACTGAGTTCCTACTTTGGTTACCTGATTCCACACCAGGTTCTTGGAGGGGACTGAATCCCATGCCATTTGCCTGGTATCTTCCCAAAGTGTCCAGTTCCATCTAGCTTCCTCTCCTTAGAAGTGAACTCTGACTCTCATATTTCCATCTATGGACAAAATTCTGTTGAAACTTAGAAGCATTGTGAACCCATGTATCTTTAAGGAATAGTACTGCCAGGGAGCCCCTTTTTTATGTCCTTCCTCCCACCTAAGAAGGTCCCCAGGAAGGAGCAATTCTGAATCAACACTGAATGAGCTACATCACTCTTCACATTACAATTCATACTATTTGTCTTACTGTGTTAGAAGAGTCCTTCTCTCCATCCCGGGGACAATACTGAAGTCCCAATGTTGGGTAGTCAACTTATCCAAGTCGGGCAAACCACACCTGTATATACCACAGAGGTGAGCAGGCTTCCTTTTTGTCTGGCATCTTAGCAAGGCTGCAGTGGTTGCTGCTACTCTCCACATTTCTTGATGCCACCCAAGGGCAACAAGAAGAGGCCAGAAAGTCAGCTGAGAAAAAAACCCAGTGAATAAGTCTGGGAGCAAGCCAAAAAGAAGAGGTCCAAAGGCAAAGTTTGGGACAAGCTCAATAACCTAGTTCTGAGTTGACAAATCTACTTATGTTAAACTCTGAGAGGAAATTCCCAACTATATGCTTGTAACTCCAGCTGTCTGGCAGATAGAAGATTTAAGGTTCCCTGGCCAGGGCAACTCTTAGCAAATGACTTATCAAATTTGTTTCCAAACAAAGAGCTCAAATAATTCACACCAGAAATACCAAAGGTGGAGATGCCCAGCTTCTGGTGAAGATGCACAAATAGGTCCAATCAACTGAACATTTGGGAAAGTGAAATTTTACTAAATTTTAAAAAATCTATTTATGTTCAATGAATACCAATGACATCTTATTTTTCCTTTTTCCTGATGCTGTATCATATTAGAAATGACAGAATTCTTTAGGTTTACACATGTGAGTATATTTCCCCTGGCTTATGTCAAAATATTTATTAGAATCTTGAGAAATTAGAATCAACTACATATGGATTACATATTAATGTAATGAAATTGTTTAATCAAAATCTAAAAGTTACTTCAGACATGGTGGCATACTTCTATAATCCCAGCAATCTGGGAAGCTGAGGCAAGGAGATCCCAAGTTTAAGTCCAGTCTCATCAACTTAGCAGACCTTGTCTATAAATAAAAAATACATAGAGCTGGGGATGTGGCTTAGTGATAAAAGATCCCCTCGTTCAACTTCCAGTACCATAAATAAATGAACGAATAATAAAAATAAATCATGGTACTTAGGATTCTTACAGAATCAGTGATTAAATTATTACATGTGAGAAATTGGAAATTCCTAGAGGTTGCTGTCAGATACCATAAATTACCATGGGAAATTAACCAAGGGGGTTACTTGAAATAACTTGAAATGAATATTTAAAAAGCAGAATTATGATTGGAAACAATAACCTTTATTTGGGTTCAGTGTATTTTTTCAAGATAGATAATATTTGAATGTAAATTTTGTTTCTTTTTAATGAACAAATATTGAGGCATTATTATTAATTAAAGCCCATACTTTTTATTAGGAATCACTCTTTGTGTTGTACATTCTGTGGGTTTTAACAAATGTATAAGGGCATATTTCCACCTTTATAATATCATACCTTTATTACCGTAAATATCACTGGTGCTCAACATATTCTACCCTTTTTTCCTCCCCCAATTCCCTGGCAGTCACTGATCTCTTACTGTCTCCATGGTTTTGCCTTTCCCAGAGTAGTTTGAAATGCTAGTTAGTAGCCTTTTTAGACAGCCCTCTTTTACTAAACAATATACATTTAAATTTACTCCTTGTCTTTTCATGGCTTGATAGCTTATTTCTTCTTAGTCATGAATACTATTACATTGTCTGACTTCTCAAAAGAAGAAAAATACAAATAGCTAACAAAAACATGAAAAAGTGTTCAACATCTTTAGCAATTAGGGAAATGCAAATCAAAACTACACTTAAATTTCATCTCACTCCAGTTAGAATTGCCGCCATCAAGAATTCAAACAATAATAAATTCTAGAGAGGATATAGGGGGGGAAAAGGAACACTTTTATGTTGTTGGGGGGATTGTAAATTAGTATAAACGCTATGGAAATCAGTATGGAGGTTCCTCAAAAGATAAGGAATGGGACAACCATATGACCCAGCTATGTCACTCCTCAGAATTATCCTAAAGAATTGAAGACAGGATTTGGAAGATGGCGGCGAGGGGAGTGCATTACCCCCGTGTGCTGCTTCACTGTGTGGGAGTATGACAAGTCAGGACGGCTAAAGGATATCTTGTTAGGAATTTCCAGCAATAGTGGGGTGCTCCGGAACCTGGAGGAAGGATTTCCATCGCACGAGGATCGGCTACGGGGACTCAAACGCGAGAGGTTTGTCGCANTAGCTCATAGAATAGAGATTTCTCCATTTCATCTTGATCAAAATTTATGGGGAAATAAAAATAAAAATGTTGAGCCCATCTCTGAGGTAATGGCTTCCAGTTTATGTAAAATTTTCATTTCATAATATCTAAACATTACTCTTTTTTAATATTTATTTATTCATGTATCTTTAGTTTTAGGTGGATACATTAGTTTGTTTTTATGTGGTGCCGAGGATCGAACCCATTGCTCATGCATTCTAGGCGAGCACTCTACCACTGAGCCACCACCCCAGCCCCCTAAACATTACTCTTAATACTAAATAAAATGTTTTCATATAAAATCCAATTATGGTTGTATATATGTATTCAACATACCTCCCTCTCAGAGAATGCTCCCATGATTCTCCGTGGGTAGTCCCTTTAGTTCATATTTTTTCTAGATCTTTTTGAACTTTTGTAGACACATTAGTTGAATAGAAATAGTTTCCAAAAAATGCCTCCAAAATAAGTTGGAGTCAATATCTAACAACTGCTATTCCTCAATAATTCTTCAGATTCCTGGATTGGTATGTTAGTTAGCTGTTGTCCCAATAATAATGCTTAACAGATTTACATAAACCTGAGGGCCATTCAGGAAGCATTTGTTTCTTCCTCACAGGTTATTTGGGGTTGACTAGCGATTTAGGTTGCACTCAGTGGGGATTGGCTTTAAGTTGAAAATTGCATGTAGTTCCTGTGCACCTCCTTCAGTCCTCTTTGAATCAGGAGCTACATGAGACATCCTCACACAGCAAAAAGCAGAGTAGATGCATAAAGTCAAACATGGTAAAAAAAAAACGTTTTAAAAGTTAACTTATTTGTTTCTAATTGACAATATTTATGCATATATAGGGCATAATGTAATGTTTTGATCTATATATGGTGGTCACCATGCAGTGCAATACATCACTAAAACATTTTTCTTCTAACTGAAACTTGTGCTCTTTGATCAACATCTTCCCTGTCCTCATTTTGTCCCTTCCCCTCTCCCAACTTTTGGTAACCACCTCTCTACTTCTACGAGATTAATTTTTTTTTTTACATTGTACATGTAAGTGAGATAACAGAGTATTTGTCTTTCTGTGACTGGCTTTTTTCACTTAGCATAATGTCTTTCAGTTCCATCCATATTGCTGCAGATGAGGGAATTTCCTCCTCTTATTCACAACTGTTTAGTGTTCCGTTGTCATTTAGGTTGCTTCCATATCTTGGTTTTGTGAATAGTGTTGAATTGAACAAGGGAGTGCTTATATTTCCTCAATAATTCTTTTGGATACATACTCAGTATTGACTTTGATAGATCATATAGGAATTCTATTTTCAGTGTTTGAGGAAACTCCATATTATTTTAAAACATGGTTGTAACATTTTACGTTCCTACCAAATTATATGAGGTTTCTCTTTTTTTTATGCCCTTACCAACCCTTATCATTTCCAATTTCGATAATGACTATTTTAACAGGTAATGTCTCATTGTGGTTTTGATTTGTATTTTCCTTATGATTCTGCACAGCAAAGGAAACAACTAATAGAATGAAGAGACGACCCAACAGATTGTGAGAAAATATTTGTAAACCATACAGCTCATCAGGGGTTAATATACAAAATGTATAAGAAGCTGAAACAAATTAATAGCATAAACAAACAAGCTAAGCCAACCCTCTTCTAATGGTTTTTCAGAGATCTCCCTCCTTTTTACTCCTCCTTCTTAAATTATTCTAGGTGCTGCTCATAGTGGTATAGAGATTCTGATAGTAAGAAAGAAGGTGAGAATGAACTTCAGGAAGGCAACTTATAGTCCTTGACATAAGGAGTAAACATTTTTTTTTCTTTCATTTTCTTCTCAAGTGTGTTGACCAGAAATAAGGATAACAAGAGGAAAATGGGAAAATAAATAAAGTGAGTACAGTTCAATTATTTTTCATGTCTTTGGATCTTTTAAGACCTTCTGTTGCTCAGAAAAACTTTAGTTGTAAATCACCACTTTGCTATGGAGGTTTTTCAAATGACTAGGAATGGAACCAACATATGACCCAGCTGTGCCACTTCTCAGTATCTGTCCTAAAGACTTAAAGTCATCCTACTACAGTAATATATGCATATTCATGTTTATAGCAGCATAATTCAAGATAGCCAAATTATTGAACCAGTCTAGATACCCATCAACAGATGAATGGATAAAGAAAATGTGGCATATATACATGATGAACTTTTATTCAGCCATAAAAAAAAAAACAGTGAAATTATGTCCATTTGTAGGGGAAACGAATGGAAATGGAGAGCATCTTGTTAAGTGAAATAAGCCAAACTCAGAAAATCAGGGTTCAAATATTTTCTCTCATGTGGAAGCTAGAGAGGAAAAGGAGAAAAAAGGTGTGTGTTTTGGGGTGGGGGTGGGTGGGTATCACAATAATAGAAGGGAAACCAGTAAAGGAGAGGAAGGGCACCAGGAGGAGGGAGAGAAAGAGGTGGTAATAGGGAATGAAATTGACCAAATTAAAGTGTTATTTGGTGTGCATGTATGAACCCCACTGTTATGTGTAATTATAATACATAAAAAGGAAAAATATTTCCAATGAAAAAAATAACAAACTTTTAAAAAGGAGGAAGTAATTCTATTGTGTGGATGTACCACAGTTTGTTTACCCTCTCACCTACTGAAGGGCATCTTCGTTGCTTCAAAGCTTGGGCAATTAAGAATCAAACTGCTATAAACATTTGTGTACAGGTTTTTGTATGGACACAACTTCTCAACTCATTTGGACAAATACCAAGGAGAGTAATTGCTGGATCATGTGGTAAGATTATTTTTTAGGGCTGGGGTTGTGGCTCAGTGGCAGAGCACTTGCCTCGCACATGTGAGGCACTGGGTTCAATCCTCAGCACCACATAAAAATAAACAACAAAAAAATAAAGACATTATGTTCATATATAACTACAAAGTGTTTTTAAAAAATTATTTTCAGTTTTGCAGAAAACTGCCGAACCACTTCCATAGTGGCTAGACTGTTTCATATTCTTGCCAACAATGAATGAGAGTTTCCATGGCTCCACATCCTTGTCAGCCTTTGGTAAATGCATTCTGGCCACTCTAAAGTGGAATTTCATTGTTTTAATTTGCATCTTCCTATAACATATGATATAAAGCATCTTCTTACATGTTTACCAATATTCATCTTCCTTGATAAAGTTTCTATTTAGATCTTTTGTCTTTTTTTATATTGAGTTGTCCATTTTATTAATAAGTTTTAAGAGGTTTTTTTGTTGTTGTTGTTTATTTGTTTGTTTGTTTTTGTACCAGGGATTGGATTCAGGGGCACTCGACCACTGAGCCACATCCCCAGCCCTATTTTGAATTTTATTTAGAGACAGCGTCTCACCGAGTTGCTTAGGGCCTCGCTTTTGCAGAGGCTGACTTTGAACTCACAATGATCCTCCTGTCTCAGCCTCCCGAGCTGCTGGTATTACAGGCATGGGTCACTGCACCCAGCTTTAAGGGTTTTTTTGTATTATTGATTTTTTATTGGTTCTTTTTTAGTTACACATAACAGTAGAATCCATTTTGACACAATTATACAAGCATGGAATATACGTTCTAATTCAGACCCTTGTACCTCTCCTTCCCCTCTACTCACCCCCTGCTTCCTTCCCTCTATTGGTTTTTCTGCCATTTACCCATAGTTGGATATACACCATGGGGAGAGTCACTGTGGTATATTCATATATGTACATAGGAATGTTATGTCAGAGTCATTCCACTGTCTTTCCTTATCCTGCCCTTCCCCCCTTCCTTGCTTTTCTCTTTGTCTACTTCATTGAACTTCTATTGTTTTTTTTTTAATCCCCCTTCCCTTATTCTAGATTACCATCCAGCTATCAGATGAAACATTCAACGTTGGCTTTTTGGGACTGGCTTATTTCACTTAGCACGATAGTCTCCAGATCCATTCATTTACCAGCAAATGTCATAAAGTCATTCTTCTGCATGACTAAGTAATACTCCAATGTCTCTATATAGCATATTTTCTTTATCCATTCATCTGTTGAAGGGCACCTAACTTGGCTCCATAGTTTAGCTATTGTGAATTATGCTGGCATAAACATTGATGTGGCTGTGTCATTGTAGTATACTGCTTTAAAATCTCACATCAAGGAATGAGATAACTGGGTCAAATTGTGGTTCCATTCCTTTTTTTTATTTTTACTTTTTTGAGGAATCTCTATACTGCTTTCCAGAGCGGTTAAACCAATCTGCAGTCCTACCAACAATGTATAAGTGTACTCTTTTCCCCACATCCTTGCCAACATTTATTGTTACTTGTATTCCTGATAATTGCCCCTCTGACTGGAGGGAGATGAAATCTCAGTGTAGTTTTAATTTTCATTTCCCTAATTGCTAGAGATGTTATATTTTTTTCATCAATTTGTTGACCATTGGTCTTCTTTTGAGAAATGTCTGTTTAGTTCCTTTGCCTACTTATTGATTGGGTTATTATTAGTAGTAGGAGTAATAGTAGTATTTTGGTGCTGAGTTTTTTTTAATATTTAATTTTAGTTGTAGTTGGACACAATACCTTTATTTTATTTATTTATTTTTTAAATGTGATGCTGAGGATTGAACCCAGGGCCTTGCACTTGCTAGGCGAGAGCTCTACCACTGAACCACAACCCCAGTCCATGGTGCTGAGTTTTTTGAGTTCTTTGTATATACCGAAGATTAATGCTCTATCTGAGGTACAGGTAGTAAAGATTTTTCTGCCATTCTGTAGTCTCTCTTTTCATGGTCTTGATTGTTTCCTTTGCTGTGAAGAAGCTTTTTAATTTGATGCTATCTTAAGAGTTCTTTATATATTTTGAATACTAGTCTTTTATCAGATATGTTTTGTAAATATTTTCTTCCAGTCTGTTGCTTATCTTTTCATTCTCTCAACATTATCATCCTCAGGCTGGGGTTGTAGCTCAGTGGTAGAGCATTTGCCTCACATGTGCGAGGCATTGAGTTCACTTCTCAGCACAGCATATAAATCAATGAATGAAATAAAGGTCCATCAACAACAGCAACAAAAATTTTAAATTATTATTCTCAGAGTATAAGTTTTTAATTTTAATTATGTCCAACTTCTGCTTTTATGGGTTGTGCTTTCAGTGTTGTATCCGAAAAGTCATTGCCAAACTCAATGTCACCTAGAGTTTTCAATAAATGTATATTTTTATTGTGATAAAATATACACAATTATCATTTTAACCATTTAAGTGTATAGTTCAGTAGCTTTAAGTACACTAACATTGTTTTGTACCTAATAAATGTATCTTTATATTTATTGGGCTTTCTCAAATTTCATAAGTAAAAAAAAATTCATTGTAAAACTTGAAAAATACAGAAGAGCAGCTGAGCATGGTGATATAGGCCTACAGTCCGAACTACTTGGAAAGCTGAGTGAGGCAGGAAGATCACTTGAGCCCAGTTCAAGACCAACCACAGTCAACATGGTGAGGGTCTATTTCAAAAATAAACAACAATAAAAGTACAGAACAGCAGAAAACATAAAGTAAAAATCATGCACAATGCCACTTCCCAAAGACATAGTAATTGATATTTTGGTATGCAGCTTTCCAGTGCAACACATTTTCATGATGTATATATATACAAATTTGAAAAACATTATTAGGATCATTTTGTTCACATTATTTGATACCTCTTTTTCAGTTAACAAAGTATTTTATTTGATATTACATTTTCCATTATCATTAGATATTTTTTATATAGCATTGTTGTTTTGGTTATTTCATAGTCCATTATCACCATCTGTCCTAGATGGTGACCTAATAATGCTGGGTTCACAAAATCTGACTATTCCAATAACTCAAGAAAATGACAAAGAAAGTATGCCACCACACAGAAGTAACTTTTCAATAATCAGGGGACAGCTCTGCAAACTTTAGGGTCCGTGGAAAGAGAGAGAGAGAGCTGCTAGAATTCTTTATTCTTATGTATAGGACACATAAGGGGAGGTTACATGGAACATTCTATCCCCAAAAGGGCAAAAGGGTAGGATAACAAAGGAGCAGTCGAGTATAATTCCACCCCCACAGGTGACACCTACTCCTGGAGCCACGCCTCATTATCAGAGTGGAGGTAAAACCCAAGTTACTGCTGAACATAATAATCATTAAGTACCCCTGGGACATTAGGACTTAAAGGTGTCTTCATCCAGGGCAGCTCTCAACAGTCCATCATATGGATATATTATAATATTTTAGTACATCCTCTAATATTTGACCTTTGAATTATTTCCACATTATGTATAATCAAAATCAGTTTGGCAAATAACCCCATAAATAAATATTTGTTCACATCATGACTACATCATTCAGATAAATCTCTAGAAATGTCATTACTAGGTTCAAGAACATATATATTTTTCCTGGTTTTTAAAAATTGTTGCCAAATTTCTTTCTAGAAAAGTGGCACCACTTTGCAAAATAAGAACATGACCCTTTCTTCACACTATTATCAATTCTTGACAATTAACAAAATTATACAAATAAATCTACACAAAGCCTTCATATAGTTTGCATGAGAAAATAGGAGGGGATAATCAGGGAATAAAGCATTGTAAGGAATCTACATTTTAGATATCTTCATTTTCTTCACACTTCGTTAAAAAATGCAAGCATGTATTAGTTGACTCATAGCTGTTAAATGATCCCCATGCCAACAGACATTGAACCACATTTTTGCTTAGGTCAAACAATTCACCAGAATCCATACAAGAAATAAATGTGATGTTGACTATGAAACAGGTTTTGAAAACCTCAACCTTGTGCAAATCAATTAAGAAGTTTGGCTTGAACGCTGTATATTGTTAATTACTGAAAACATATCCCATGTTGGAGAATGTTTATAGCTCTGCTGTGAAATTTGCATGATGATTTGGCAAAATAAATGATTTCTACAAAATTTACTTGATTGTTCCCCTCCTCCCTCTTTAGATTGCATGAACTACATTTAGGTTAGAAATGTCTTCATTTAGAAAAGATTATTATGGAGAAAAAACCCACAAGCTTCTTTCTTGTTAACCTGAATGTGAAATTAGCATTTTTGGAAACTTCATAAGATCCTACAAAATTTGAACTATGTTTGAAATAAATGCCTTGGTAACTGAACACCTACTTCCTCCTGTCATTGTGCTGGCATGAGGGCATAATTGCTGGGGCTGCACCTTACACAGTCCAAAGTATACAGCAGGTGGTCTACAAATATTTGGAGATTGTATGGAGTCTAGGAAGCCCCTCCAGATACTGAGATTCCATCATTTTGTCATCATCACCAGAAGGATATGACAGGGTAGTATTTTGCTTACCTTACTTAAAACAAAAATACTGCAAATGTATCTGAGATAAACATGCCTCATAATGTCATCTAGCTGTTTGACATGTACTGCTATATATTTAAGTGCATACACATGATTCCCCCAACCCCTAGTAGAACTAAATTATGATACCCCTGCTTGGGAAGTGTCAGCTTGCCAATAACTATCTAAAAGTGCAAGTTTGAGGAACAGGTAAGGTGACTGGCCTGATAGGCTGGACATTACTAGGTGCCACCAGCTAGTAATACGTAATAGCTGGTAATACATAATAGCTAGTAATACATAATAGCTAGTAATATATAAAGCTAGTAATGCAGCTAGTAATAAAGCAGTAGATACAGCTGCTAGGAAGCATCTCTAACTACACTGTCCCCCAGAATCAGTCCCCACCGAATCCATGCCTTCCTTTCTCAAGCTCCAAGTTAAAATAGGATCCCCAGTTAGCCAAACCCAGAGTCCAACTGCAGTTTCCAAAGAAAAGAGAAGTTCAGATTTCAGGTAGGCAAGTTGTTAACTTCTTGAATGTTCTCCCCTTTACAGTTTCTCTTCCAAAGAAGTTGGCACTGGTATTACCTGGTAGCCACTGCCAATTCTCACTGAGATTTCCAGTTCACCCTCCTCCCAGTCACATGATCCCTTGAAGTTAGGTGTGGCCATGTGATTTGCTTTGACCAACGAATTGTAAGTGGAAGTGCATGCCTCCCTCCCAGTCTGAAGCATTTAAGTGCTGATGCCAGACATTCCAGTCCTCTTTTCCCCCCTGCCACAACCGTAGATGATACAGATCATTAACCTGGGGATTCCAGAGGGAGAACAATGTAGATTGAGCCCTCTGCTCACATGCAATGAACATGTGGCATAACAAAGAGACACAATTTTGTCTGAAACCATTTAGATTTGGGTGTTGTTTATTTCTGCAGCATAGCATAGCCCAGTTTAACAGTTTAAATGATACATCATCTGCCCTCTAAATAGAATTTATACTCTAGTTCATTTATTTCTTTATGTGAACCCTATGTCAGAACTTTTTTTTTTTTCTGTCAGTGCTGGAGATCGAACCTAATATCTTGTTTTAGGATTTGTACTCCAGTTCGTTCATTGTACATGCTAGGCAAGTTCTCTACCCTTGAACTATATCCCCAACACAGTCAGAACTTTTTCTCATTTTCTAAGCATGGTCGTAGGCCTAAGCTTGTTTTCCTGCTTCCTTGTCTTATACCTGACACTTCCTGTTCTTATATATTAAATCACTGCTTCTGAACTCCAGCCTCAACCCTATAGACAACTATATGAATAACTCCTCTCTACCTAATCCCTTAATAGTCTCCTGCCAGCTGAACAATACACCTTTGGGCTCCTATTCCTATTGCCTTCTATGGTCTCAGAATCTGATCCATGGCTGTGCCTTCAGGCTGAGTCCTGCAGCTGGCCCTTCTCCTGCAGTTTGCACTCAGCATTCTCCTGTGGTTCTACCTCTGGGTTTTGGCTTCTGATGTGTGCCATAGCGTTTCTTCCAGAGTAAACAACATGTAAGCAGTAAGTGGCCAGATGGGAGGAATGAAACATCAAGTCTAACACAGTGGGGGCTGGAAGGTGTTAAGAATTCGGGAGGGTTTTTTTTGTGTGTGGTTGAACCCAGAGCCTTGTGCATACAAGGCAAGCACTCTACCAACTGAGCTATAACCCCAGCCCAAGAATTCAGGAGTTTAAGATGAAGAAATAGGACTATTCTCTTCTTTGTGTTCTAGCAAATTTCCAGTGTTGAACCCTGCCCTTAATATATGTTAATACATATTAAAGGTCTCACCCTCCCAAGCCACTGGGATTACAGGTGTGTACCACTGCGCCTGGTTGGATTTTTTTTTAACTCACCTGTGAACAAAGTTTTGGAGTAATATATCGATTTGTGGTGTTTTGTTTTGTTTTTTCTTCTTTTAAGCCCAGAAGAATAGAATACAAACACACACACACACACACATACTATTAACTTTAAAGCTTTTTTTTGAAAACTGGTTTTAAGTAAATCCAGAACTGGAAATCACTAAGCTGAGCCTTCTTGGAAGGGAAAGAAAAGCAATTGTCAAACTCAGGTTCTTTTACTGGCTTCTTCCCACAAGCAGATGGGGCCTTTTGGAGCCCAGTGAAAGTATGGCCATTTCTAGTCCCAGGACCCACCCAGGACTGCCCAGCTCTAGCCCTATTTTTCTTTCTTTGGTACCAGTAATTGAACCCAGGGGTACTTTAACCACTGAGCCATATCCTCAGCCTTTTTATTAGTCATTTTGAGACAGGATCTTGCTAAGTTGCTCAGCACCTCACTAAGTTGCTGAGACTGGCTTTGAACTTGCGATTCTTGGGCCTCAGTCTCCCAAGTCACTGTGACTACAAGCATGCACTAGCACACCTGGCTCTAGTCCCACTTTCTAATGATCAGCCTCACATCACTGAGCCACCTCTGAGGCAGTGCACTAGCTCCAGTCTGCCTGCCTGAATTCTGTTGTGCTAACCTGCCTTCAGTCTACTTTCCCAGGGGTTCTTCGCTTATCTGAGGAACTAGAACTGGGGCCCAACTTTCTTGCCTTGTGGCCAGAGTTCCTGTGGCTGATCCCCAGTCCTGTCAGATATACACTTCTTCCTCTTTCCATGTTCTTCTGCCGTGTTATAAACTTGGAATTGAACGAATACACATACGAATAAAAATGACTAAGTGAATGAATGGCATTATTTGAACTAAAAGCCTATGGCTGTAGTCTTTGGACAATGTGTAATACTGATCTATTTTGGATAAAACCAACAGCAGGATCTATCTTGTTAGGCCTCAGTGGGAAAATTAGAGCAGGCTCCCCACCCCCACTCCACACTCTGCCCAACCTCAAATAGTATGCGTTAGGCCCAAATTTAAGATGTGTTAGGGGTAGTCCCAAGAGTTAGGTCAAAGGGTTTGAGGTTAATCATTCAGTGTTATAACAGCACTTTTGCAAGAAATGCCTATTTTACTAAGATAACTAATGTGGCCTCACAGTAGAAAACATTAAAATCATTTGAATATGATGCATTGAGGAGACACAATGTTTTTTCTACTGTCATTTTATCACTATTCTGCCTTCTTTACAGTCAGAGTATTGATCAACTGGGAATGGAAAAAAGAAGAGAAGAGTTCTGGAATCCTTAGATAACCTTTCTTTTTCTACTCCTGCCTTGGAAGAAGTTTAGAATCTGTAGTCCTGGAATTGCAGTTAGTGGAATTGGCAGCCTTGTGCCCATCCCTGTTGAAGATGTACACTGAAATAAATACCTTTGGCACAGTGACATGGCTTAGATGGCATTTCAGAGCTAACAACAGGCATCTGAGCAAACTGCCATCTCATTGGCATTCTACCACATGCCTCAAAATCCTGCAGGCAGGCCCCACTGAAAATTCTTGCAAAGCATGTACTTCAGGTAAATTCTAACCATAATTTAGGTGCATTTGAGTGATTCCAGACCTTCAGATACTAATCATTTGGCAGGACATAGAGTCCAAGAGAAATGGTGTGTGATGACTTTAGAAAAATTTAAGCAGTGTAAAGGTTCCCAGGATATTGTATCACCCTTACTTAATTGGGATCTTACTTTTTAAGGTCAATTCAAATGTACAATATTTGAGAATTTTCCCCACACGTACAGCAGCAAAGATGCAGCACATAGCCTGTGACACAATAAAGTTAATATTAAATGGGACTCCTTTTCCTTCTGGGTACAATTCCCCTCTACCCACCCCCTGGGGTAATCAGTAACATCCATCCCTTGATCCCTGAAAATGTCTCTGCTGGGACCTAATCCTCTTGAAGCTTAATGAATAGATTCTTCCCTTGAATTTCCTGTGAATTAAAAGGATGATTTAGCCAGTAAAATTTTATTCGTTTTGGGAAAGCTACACCCCTAGATGCAAAGAGTTAAAAGGGTGTTTATCATCTGCAGAATAAAGTGACAAAAATACACGTAGAGCAAGCTTAAGGTATACTTAAACTTTGGTGTCTGGCAAATTTGTGTTAAAAGAAAGCCTGGACTATTTAGGATTTTTCATGAAGTAGACTATTCACTCAAAGTAGGGGTTTATCAGAACCCCCTAAAATAAAATTACTTTCAACTTTTTAAACTCAGTTTTGGGGGTTTATTATTTAGTTTAAATAATGGCTATTATAATTTCTAGATAGATACATAGTTTTATAAAAATCTCTAAAATTATTAAAGCCTCAGAGTAGCTTATAATGATGAAGAAATACTCAAGATTACAATTAGAAAAAAATCAATAATTTCAAAGCATTGAACTAAACCAATCCATCTGTATATGAACACATATTCCCCTTTCCCCTGTACTGAAAATTTAACACAGGGTCTCCCACATGCTAGGGACGTACTCTACTACTGCCATACATCCCCAACACTTTAAAAAAAATTTGAGACAGGGTCTTATTAATTTGCAGAGGCTGGCCTCAAACTTTTGCTGCTTCAGCCTCCCAAGCAGTTATTGATCCATAATTTTTAAGCCAGTACTTGTGGTTGAACAAAGATGAGGGAATGGGACTTTTCATACATTGCTGGTAGGTATTAATTGCAACCAACTTTCTAGAGAAAAATTTGACACTATTTATCAAAAGCTTTCAAATGGCAGCTGGGGTTGTGGCTCAGGGGTAGAAGGCTTGCCTAGCATGTGTGAGGCACTGGGTTTGATTCTCAGTACTGCATATAAACAAATATAATAAAGGTCCTTTTAAAACTTAAAAAATATATTGAAAAAAAGGCTTAAAATGTGTATGTCCTTTGACCCAATAATTCTACTCTCTGGAATTTATATTTTTTTTTATCAATATGAGCACAGAAATTTATATACAAGGATTTTGTTGCAGCATCATTCATAATGAAAAATAATTGGGAACAGCATAAATATCTCATAATACAATATTGTTTGAACAGATTATCATAAACTCAAACAGTGGCATACCACACAGGCACTAAAATAAATTTTGAAACATATTTAATAAATGAAAAAAATTAATGGGATGACCAAAGAACTAAGTACATAAATATTTATTATAAAGGTAGCTTAATACTAGGAACAAATATCCATCAATAATAGATTGGTTAAGAACTTGTAGGGAATCTATAAGATACTCTGCAATGTCAAAAAGAACATGTGCATAATATGGCTCCATTTCTGATACATAGTGAGTGGGAAAACCAAATTAGTACACTATGGAACCATTTGTATAACTAAAGTAAAAAACAAAATATTTTTTCAGTGCTGAGAATCAAAGCCCGGGTCTCATGCATGCTAGACAGTGCTCTACCCCTGAGATACATTCCCAGACCTAAAAGAAATATTTGCTGTATACACATATGTTTCTGGAAGACTGCCAAAGGAACTAGTAACACCAGTTGCCTCTGGGTAGGTAAGAGGTGGGGTCAGGGGTGGGAAAAAGACTTACTTGTGTGAAGATTAAGAAATTAATGGGAAAATAAGGGAAACTTAAACAAAAAAAAAATGTCTACAGTTCTGAAGGACAGTGGCAGTGGGAGGAGTGGCTAGGGGGCTAACTTCCTTCCAGTGCACAGATCCTAGGACCAGCCCAGTGCTAAACAGAAGTGGCCTTACTTCCTACTTGGAGTAGATAATTATGACTGTATTATCCAGCTCTGGCTGAAGGCTACACATATCATTAGTTTTATTAATGTAACTCAGTTGTTGTCAATCTTGCCTGCACATTGGAATGCCTGGGGGCATACAAATTACTAAATATATACCAAGCCCCATCCCAGACCAATAAAATCTAAATATCTGGGGTGAGAATCCAGCTTCCAGTGTTGTTCAAAGGCTCCCCAGGTGATCCTAATGTGCAGCCAGGGGTCAGATCACTGTTTTAACCTCAGGCTTTGATATGATTGGAAATGCAAATCCCTCTGACAGAGCCATGTGCCGGTAGGCTATGGGCTTCCTAAGAACAGGTAAAAGATTAAGTAAACAGCAATTCTTTCAAAAAAGATGAGTACTTTTTTTTTCCTCCTAATGCTGGAGATAGAACCCAGGGCCTCATGTGCTCTACCACTGTACTACACTTCCAGCCTGAGTATATATTGTGAGACCAGGAAACTTGGAGACCAAATAAATATAACTTCCTCTAGGACTATTTCAGATTAAGGAAAAGGGTATCAGGAAAATAAAATTAAAAGAAAAAATTAGCTCTATCCCTGCCTCTGCCACTTCTGGGCTTTATAACCTGGATCAATGGATAGACTCTCTAGATGTGACACTTATAAAATGTGACACAAAATGTGTTCAGGTTTTGAAAAGTGGCCTGAAGGAAGTGGAGTGGGGATTCCATGTTGTCTCTCCCCTGATCTGTAGGCTTGTGTCTTAACCTTTCTATAGACTGGTTTTCTAGTAGGTTTTATTTTAAAGAAATGATTCCTGGATTTAAAGAAATTCCCTGGATCACATGGCATCTTAGGTCTCTGTGGTCCACAGTCTTTGCTTGTTTCGTTGTTGCTGTTACTTGTGGTGCTGGGGATTGAACTCAGGGCTTTGCATGGGCAAAGAGTACATCCTACCACTGGGCTACATCCAAGCCCACAATGCTTGCTTATCAATGTAAGCCAACTACTGAGACTAACAAAGATATTTTCCTCATCGTTTTCTTTTGTTTGATTTTCCTGAAAACCGTGTATTTTTTCAATATTTATTTTTTAGTTGTAGTTGGACACAATACCTTTATTTTATTTACTTATTTTTATGTGGTGCTGAGGATTGAACCCAGGGCCTTGCATGTGCTACGTCAGCACTCTACTGCTGAGCCCCAAACCCAGTCCCAACCGCATATTTTTAGAGGTCATGGAAGCTTCTATTGCTTCTATTTGGACAATCAATGACTTCTCAACCCAGTTCTTTTGTTTCAGCTCCACAGGCAGCAATAATACATATTTTTAGGCAGTAATAAGTGGATAACCCCCTGAAGTTGATTCCTTCTCTAGAGTGACAAGTTTGTATGCCAAATCTCTTGGGTGCAACTTGTATACCAAAACCTGGATAGGGCAAAGCACTTGCTTTGGGTGCAAAATTGAAAACAGCATTAACAACAATGACAACAAAAAGAAAAAAGAAAAAAACCTCACTATAATACAAAACTGAAGTAATACAATACTTTAAAAATAAAAATCAGGGCTGGGGTTATGGCTCAGAGGTAGAACACTCATCTAGTATGCATGAGGCCCTGGGTTCAGTCCTCAGCACCACATAAAAATACAATAAAGATACTGTGTCCACCTATAACTAAAAAATAAATTTAAAAAAATTAACACAAAGAATACACAATGAGTAAATCATCAAAATTTTAGATTAATAGTTCTGTACTGAGCCATATCTGAGCCTAAGCCAAATAAAAATTTCCCAGTCTCTTGACCTTATTCCAGGTTCCATTCCATATTGTCCAATGGACTCACCACAAATTTGACTCTTAGACAAGCTCTGGTTGAAGAACATTTTACAGGATGGAAAGATGGAAGTATACTAACAAACCTGAAAGTGGCCTTATAGAAATTTTGTGGCTCAAGTAGATTTATGTGGAAGTAGGAAAGGAAGAAAAAAAAGGAGAGATTTTCTTTTTCTAATTTTATGGTAGGAAGAGGACATTTTGTATTTTTCTGAAGTTGAAAAACTACTAGCTTTTTCACATCTTTTTTTTAGGGGGGCGTACTGGGGATTGAACTCAGGGACACTCAACCACTGAGCCACATCCCCAGCACTATTTTGTATTTTATTTAGAGACAGGGTCTCACTGAGTTGCTTAGCTAGCACCTCGCTGTTGCTGAGGCTGGCTTTGAACTCATGATACTCCTGCCTCAGCCTCCTGAGCCGCTGGTATTACAGGTATGTGCCACCATGCACAGCTGCTTTTTCACATGTTGATAAAATTTAGAATGGACTGGTTGAAAATGTACAAGAATAACAACTAATTGAAAGGTTAATATTAGTATTATTTCAATCATC
Organism: Marmota marmota marmota; assembly: GCF_001458135.2. NCBI lineage: Eukaryota > Metazoa > Chordata > Mammalia > Rodentia > Sciuridae > Marmota > Marmota marmota. The sequence goes on along the minus strand of NW_025999998.1, from coordinate 19,449,184 downwards.
GAGAAAACAAAATAATGCCATTTTAATCACTTATGTGTTTTGCATCAGCATGTGCTGTTTAATTAATTTATCACACATCGAGCAATTAACACTTTGACTATAACATTGTGTCATGATCTCTAAGGTATAACATGCTTCAAATAAATTGATGACATAAATATCAACTTTCCTACAAAGTTGATTTGGATGGAATTAATACATGTTTCTACATGGATTTTGAAAATGTTGCATTCCAGGTTTCTTGATACCTTAGTGATGGCTGATTTTCCATCTGAGGTAAAATTTTGAAGCCCATGGTTGAAGAACATTTTACAGGGGGAATTAAGATTTGGTAGATACCATCTGGCTAAGACAAAAAAAAAATGCAGCAACTGCCATGTGGCCAATATGTGATTTCTTTTATTAGAAAACCTAATTTTCATTCATTCAGCACATGTTTATTGAGCCTTTCTTGTACCCTGGCACTCTTCTAAGTGCTACATTCCCTAGTGAAAAAAACCTAAAAATCTTGACCTTTTGAGCTTTATATGAAAATCATAAAAGGTATAAGTGATTATTTGATTTAGAATTATGGAAGTAAAGAATAAGAGACAAATAATTGCCTTGATCACCCCAATATATTTAATTCTAAAATCCAGTCCTCTTCATATTGTCTTAGGTAAAAGGCCCATTTCCAGTGTCCATAGGTATGACATGTTACTAAATGGGGTGTATAAATTGATCCAAATGATGCAGAAATGGGGAGTAAACACTTGGTTGGAAGTGTTGTTATCTGAGATGATAAGCCTGGATTTCAAGAGTCAAAAGTAACACTTTGCCAGATTCAGTGGTGTTCACCTCTAGTCTCAGCTACTCAGGAAGCTGAGGCAAGAGGATGGCTTGAGTCCAGAAGATTGGGGCCAGCCATGGCAAAAGTGAGACCCTTTCTCACACAAACACAAAAACAACAACAATAAAAGTACACTACTTCTGAAGGCCAAAGACCCTTGGTCTTGATTTGAGTTCAGCAAAGCCAGTGAGTCTTGAGGGATAAGGTAACTTCTGTTTGTAATAACTTCAGAACAGGAGGGAAATTCCTATACTAAGTTATCCTTGATAAAAGGATCACAGTTGTGAGTTTAGTACTTTTTCAGTCATTAGCTCATTTGTTTATCAAACATGAGTTTCTCTGTAGGAAACACCAATATATCCAGCTTAAAAATAGCTCCAAACAGATGAATGGATAAAGACAATGTGGTATACATACACAATGAAGTAGTACTCAGCTGTAAAGAAGAATGAAAACCTGTCATTTGCAGCAAAATGGATGAAAATGAAGAATATTAAATGAAGTAGGCAGACAGAGAAAGACAAGTACTGCATGTACCCTCTCATATGCAGAAACTAAAAAAAGTCAAATAGTGACTACTAGAGTCTGGGAAGGGTGTGTGTATGTGGAGGAGGAGGGTGGACAAAGGAGGCTGGTGAGTGCATGCTATGTACATACATGAAAACATAACAATGAATCCTATTAATATGAACAATACACATTAATAAAAATGTTCAAAAATCATAGCTATGGGTAACAACTGAAAAATAATTTGTAGTTCCCATCTGGCCAGGCTTTTAGAAGCTGCAAGTCTAGTGCAATCTGAATGTCCTTCAAACTGTGAAATACTATACTTCCCATGATAATGCTGATTTGGACAGATACAAAATAGATGGATGTAAATAGAGCCAGACAATCACCTAGCTGCATTTTCTGAGCTTGATAAAGGAAAGATGTCAGTGAGGTACTCTGCTTAATATAGAATAGCTTTAAGGTGGATTTTTTTCAACAGTGGGTGTTTTCTCTGTCAGAAGAAATTATTGTGTCTCATACAGGTTTTTCATCTTCAACATGTTGGTCCTGAAACCTTCCTTTTACTCAAAAGCTCAGTTTAACAAAATCTTTCTGCTGTTATGAAAACTGTCCTCTAGGTGGTGCCATTTACAGCTCTCTGGGTCTTCCTGGGCCTACTTCTCTTCCTTCCTAAGGAGCAGGTCCATTTTATTTGTTGGCTCTGCTGTCATCTCTGTACAGAAAACCTATTTCCCAGTTCTTGTAGGACCTACAATGCTTCAGGTTGATTTCCAGCTTGTCTTTTTGGGTGCCCATTCTGTGCATACCCACTCTCCTATGGTTTACTTTGAATGGTACCTTGGATAACTGCTCCTCCTGAACTCCACTGGCAATCCATTCTTTTATACATTAGATTAGCAGCAAGTGCTTCTCATTTTGTATTGGTTATTCTTTTATGCATATGAAGTGTCTTCCCAAATAGATTATAAAGTCTTTAAGGGCTTTGTATGCCTCAGGCACCTGGTATAATACACTGCCTGGGATAGGCAGTCTGTGAGTATGTTTGTCAGTGATGTAGGTGAAGGCATTCTTTTATTCATCACTTACCGAATATCTGCTTTAAACTAGGTACCTTTGGTATGCACTGAAAGCAGGGAAAACGAGATCTCTGCTCTTGAGCAGTTCCTAATCCAAGGTGTGGGGGGGACAGATAATTACAATGGAAGGTATAAGCAATGAGGCAGCCATATTAAATTACTCTGGAAACAAGAGAGGCTCCCTATAAGGCCGGTATGTTGGATTACCCATACAGCTCTTTCCTTCTCCAGAAGGTTCTTTTAGAAGTTCTTGGCCTTTTTACTCTTTGCAGAATCACTCCTTGAGGCTGAAATATGCCTTTTACTGTCTCCCCCTTATACCTGATACCCCCAAATCAGGGTGATAGGATTGTTGGGGCAGGTATCCATAGGAAATAAGAACAATATTTTCTTTTTCTTTGTGGGTTTTGTGGTATGCTTTTCATTTGGTAATTACCCTTGAATTCTCAAAATGATTTATCATCTCATTGTCTGTCTGGGGTAATATACAATGGCTACTTTAAAGTGGTGTAGATATATATTTATTGAAAACTATTCATTTTTAAGGTGCATTCAAATGTCCCCTCTTCTGTGAAGTCTTTTTCAAATCTTCTGGAGTAAATTATTCCTTCCTTTATCTCATTATATTGTTACTTCAACTCCCATTAAAAGAAATTGATTTCATCTTGTCTCTTATTATTATCTGTTCAAAGCCTTTTTTTGGTACCAGGAGTTGAATCCCCAAGGGGTGCTTAACCACTGAGCCACATCCCTATCTCTTTTTTATATTTTATTTAGAGACAGGGTCTTGCTGAGTTGCTTAGGGCCTCACTAAATTGCTGAAGCTGGCTTTGAACTCATGATCCTCCTGCCTCAGTCTCCCAAACTGCTGGGATTACAGGCATGCACCACCACACTCTCATTTTGCCTTAAGACTATAAGTCCACTGAAGGCAAGGATCATATTGTATTAATTTTAGTTTCTCTTCCTGAAACTCCACTTTAGTTCTTTACACATAGCAGGCAGTGAATAAATATTTGTTGATTTAATGAATCAGGATTTTGAAACATGATCCATATTTAGTTGCATAATTTAAAGTATATTTTCCTAGAACACACTCAGCAACTTCAGTAGTCTCTGCATAGATTTTGTTTTGACTTAAGTTGTAGGAATATTTGCTTAGTAAATGCTCTCCAGATAGTATGGAAAGGTTTGGGGATAGATCTAGTTTCAGGCTTTGGATTTTCTCTTCCTGTTTCCTTCTTGACGCCCATATATGGCTTTATCACTGCACAGTGTTGGTTTTCCTTACTTCCTGATTTCTTCCCAATGTGTAACACATCCTCCTATTGATTTATTGTATCCATTTAAAAATCTGCTAACAGCCAGAGAGTTTTTCTGATGCTGGAGAGATGGGGGTGACAAAATAGACTTTGATTGCTATCTACAATCTTTTCAAACAGTGTAATTCATCAAATAACAGGTCAATTCAGTCAAAAAATTACCTGATAGGATTGACAGCACATTTTGAAAGGTATTTCAAGTCTCAAAGGATACTTAGCTAGGAAGCCAGAGATGTGAAACTTCCTGTCAATTGATTTTTCAGCATACAAAACGCTGGAATTTCTCAAAAAAAAAAAAAATATATATGTATATATGTACACATATTTATTTATTAAAAGATGCAAACAATTTTTCTCTTGAAGCAATTTTACATTTCTGCATATTGAATCTTTCTTTACTTCATTTAAAATTAAAAGTCTAGTGATTTTCTGCAGGTATTCACTTAAAAGTGGTGAGGTTTGTCTTTTCTGCTCCCTGTCCAAGGTGGAATTTAATTATTTTCTAGGCCAAACATCCTTTTGAAAACAGACCTAAAATATAGATTTTGTTTTAAGAACTTCCTTGATCTAAATTCTAGCTTTTTCTCTCTCCCTCTGTGTGTGTGTGTGTGTGTGTGTGTGTGAGAGAGAGAGAGAGAGAGAGAGAGAGAGAGAGAGTGAGTGAAGGGGGGGAGGAGAGGTAGGGGAGGGGTCAGGANATAAGAGACAGCACACACACACACACACACACACACACACACACACGTTCGGGCTGCCCTTCCCGGTGCTTCGGTGTGTGCCTGTTCGTGTCCCAGAGGGTTGTGCATTTTGTGCTGTGCATCTGCTAAGTGGCAGATCACTTGGGGCTTAGACGCGGGGATGGGAAGGTGGGCTATAGCGTTGATCTTTCTGTGTAGTGCCCGCGGTGCCGGGTGGGTTACTGAAGCCGGGAGCTGTGTGTGGCCCAGAGGGTCGCGAGTCGAGCCAGGGAGCTTTGGGGGATGGCGTATGGTGGGGTGGCCTTTGTGCATCCATTATCTTGCATTCTGGGGTCTGGAGGGAATGGTGGATTGGTGGGCAGACTCGCTACGATCCTCCAAGGAGTGATGAGGATACCGAAGAAAGGGGCTTATGTTTTGGGGGCGGGGCGGGAGGGCAAGCCCAAACGTGTCATACAAGTGCTGTTCTCTAGCCACTAGACCACTGAAAGGAGAGACCCCAGAAGAGTTTCTTGGCCGGTGGATGGTGACAGGCGTGTTTCTCGTTTGCACCATTTCTTCCGGATAAAGATGAGGGATAGGAAAGCGTTGTGTTGTGTGGTTGTTGACAGCGAAGGGTGTCTTTTGTTTAATGAGGCGACCCAGATGTAGGCCTGAATTCACAGTAGTTACTACTGAAAACCAGTGCAGCTTCTCAGTTACTCTCCTGGAAACAAATAGAAACCTTTTGTTTAAAACGGACAGAATTTTAATATCTTTGGAATCTGGGCTAGAAGGAAAACGGAAGCATACAGCAAAAATTTCCTCTAATCTCTAAAAGAAAGAAAGAAAAACCCACCCAACATTCTGCTTTAACACTAAGTTAGCAAGAAAATGCCATTTCTCAAATAGGAATTCTATTGATTATTATCTCTGAGAGAATGTTCAGAATCAAGCCATCAGGGTTCACATACAAGCCAGCTTGACATAACTCTGAGCTATTGTGGTAGGAAGAGCAAACAGCTTTGCAGTAACAGGCCTGAAAAATGTCTGCACTTGTGTTCTAGATATTTGCATGTGTAATAATACATTTCTCAAACATTTCTGTAAAAAAAAGAATATTGTTAAGATTTGAGAAGCATGCCTTTTCTTTCTTATCTGGAGCATTCCATCTGCTAGCTCAAGGAACCAATTGCCTTTGGGACTGAACTACTTATGTACTGGATTATTTACAAGCAGGAACAAAATATAATGATCACAAATAGTTACCAATGGTTAATTCATATGTCATGATTTATGTCTTCATTTTGAAACCTGATTAGATAGGTGTGTACATATTTACAAAGAATAGAGGCAAAGAGTTGAATGAAAGATGTGAGCTTCAGGGAATGAAAGAAGCCAGGGGAGGGGAAAACTGGGATTGAAAAGTGAAGGTCCTTTTTTAATTCTCCTTCCTTTTCTCATTTGACCCTACTTCAAATGGCTGAAAACATGAAATTGAAGGTGTTTTTTTGAATTCTCAAGATTGAGAAGAAAATAGTGAGGGCAAGAGAAACATATAGTGTTCAACTACACAATGTAAGAGAAAAGCATGTGTTTGGAGGGACTTGCCTTATGATCTGGGTTTTATTTTTCTTTTTCCTTGTTGACAATCTATAGGTTTTTGCAAAACTCTGAACAGGGCCTTTGAGGTTCCTTTAACCAACCCTAACTGCCAGAAATGTGACAGTTCTGGGCCCAGCAGCTCTTGAGTTAAAGCCTAGGGGTTTGTTAAAGACCTTGGGGTTTAAATGTCTAAGAGGGAAATCCACCTATATGGCTGCTTAATTACATATTGTATATTTGGGTAATACTGTGCTTTTAAAAATGAACTTTCGAGATGATTTTCTGAGGAAAAAAATGTAAACTAAACCAGTTTTACTACTAAAGTGGAGGTAGTATGGATAACTTTTTTTATTTTATTAGATATTTGAGCAGGATTTATTAACCCAGCCCCACCTCATCTCCCAAATATGGCCTGGTAGAAGTAGGAGAAAAATACATGAATTCAGCACCTACATTCATTACTGACATTTCATTATACAGTTTTCTCAGAAACATGATCCTTGGACACCATGTACAAATTGCTACTGCTTCATATTCTAGATATGTTGCTTTTGTAACATAACTACTGCGCTTCCTATACTATTTGTATAGTAACGATATGTATTAAACATAGATTTGTATGTGTATGTATAGGTGTGTGATTTCACAAGTTTATGAGTTGAAGAGGGAAACCAGGGTAGATTTGAACAAGGGGAGATCTTGGGGAGTGGTTCTGTATGAGGAATTTTTGAGGTGCTGCTTTGTGAATAGACTGAATTTTTTGGTTCCTTCCTTCATTTAAATGACACCTGTCCAGAGGAGATTGCAGAATGTATCCTGTCACAGTTTAAAGATCTGCTAGTATTTTTAACCAATTTATTTAAATGGAGGAGTCACCTTATGTTGAAATGAAATTCAATATAAAATTATTTTCTTAGTAAGTTTTAGTTCAAGGCATGACACGATTTTAATGGGAAAGGATTTGCTTGGCAGAGATGAAAGTAGTGACTCTTGCATTTGTTCACATAATTATTTACTTTTACATAGTAATAATATAGAAACATTAGAAAAGAAAAATAGTGGTTATCTGACTAGATAATCAGGTGTGGCAGTAAAATTTGGGCTATTTTGATTCATATTCAGGAATTATGCCAAAGTCTTCCAAATTTATTCCATAATACATAATGTTTTGGTTTTTGTTACTAAAAAAAATGAACTCTGAAGATCACGATTTTATTTGCCACAGGTAAAACATTACGATTATAGATTACATGTCTCTATAATTAAAAAAATTCATTCTATTCACAAATTTTAAATGGAAGAGTAACATTAAATTCTGAATTCTTGCTTTCTTTAACTTATCCATTCCTTTTTTAAATATATATTTATTTTTTAGTTGGACACAATATCTTTATTTATTTATCTTTATGTGGTGCGGCGGATTGAACCCAGGGCCTCGCACATGCTAGGCGAGGGCTCTACTGCTGAGCCACAACCCCAGCCCAACTTATTCATTCTTTGAATCATTTATTAGTGTTCATTTTCTTTGATATCTGAAAGAAAACTTTATATTCTACACAGATATACAAGAGAATATTTTATCTTGGCTTAACTTTTCTATATTTTCTAGGTATAGAGTACATAATTTCATTTAATTGATTCATATCATGAGTATTTACTAAATGTTTCTATTGGTGGCACAGAGGTTATACTATTTAATATTAATTTGCATTTAGATCTATTTGAAACAAGTAGACCTGAGTCTACTTTACTTTAGGTCTTAGATATTCATTGTGAAGTTTTATTCAGTTCTTTAAAGATACATTTTTCTCCCTGTTAGCCTGTTCTTATTTTACATGTGTCTGAAATATTTACTCTTTAGATTATAATCAAATAGGAAGATTTAATAAAAGTTTTTTATTGATTGTTTTCCACCTATTGAAAACAGGCAAAGATTAGGTCAATTTTAAATGGAAGGTTATATATTGATTTTCTGAACAGAGTTACATATGTGTAGATTTTCTTCTGTTCTGTACTATAAGCGTGTAAGGGTAGGATTGTGTCTGTGTTCACTGTTAAATTCCAGCTTCCAGCATAATATCTAGCTAGAATGTTCTCAATAGATATTGGCTGAATGAATGATTTTATTTATGACCCTCTTGCTAGAAATTGTGACAATAATGAATAAATTATAGAGACATGGGGATCTGTAATGTTTTATCTGTGGCAGATAAAATCATGATCTTAAAAAAATAATTGTACCTTTAAGTAGTCCTAATAACAGCCTCTCTCTGGAAATACCAATTGATTACAGATGCATTTTAGAACAAGAGGTGTTAATGTTAGATGTTACATTACATGTTGAACCAGTGTATTACAGTTCTGTCCTGGGTGCATTTGGGAATGATAGCAGTCATACTCGAAGAAGGAAAGTTGAAAGGAAAAAGAAGGAATTCTTAGCCATCCACCCCCACCCTCACCTTTTTGAGAATCCTGGACCTTGAGCCCAGGGCTTTGTGCATGGTAGCCAAGTACTCTGCCACTGAGCTACATCCCCAGCCCTTCCTAGTTTTTACTCTGAGGCAGGGTCTTGCAAAGTTCCCCAGGCTGGCCTTGAACTTGAATCTTCCTGCCTTGGCCTCTGAGTTGCTGGAATTACAAGGTATATGTACCATGCCTGGCTTCTTAATTACTTTTATCATGAAGAGACTAGTTTAAACCTATCATCTTTTTGTCATATATTTTTCTCTATGGTATACTGATCAGAGGGAATTTTTATTTTTTATTTTTTTCTGGAATATAAGTGAGCATCAAGCAGATTCTTGTGATTTTCTCATATCACAAGACAGGTGAAGTTTAGGCCAATTTTACACAGTGGTAGTTAAATACAGAGTATTAGGAATTGTAGACGGGACATTTTAAATACAAAGAGTATATACATTTATACTAAAAACTGCACGGCAGGCTGGCAGTGCTCCAGCCAATTTAGATTAGATGCACATCAGGGTGAAAGTGCCTTTCCCTCTGTCCACCAGTAGTTCATTTGGGAAGAATGGGTATGTTAATGGAGGAAAGTGGGTATGTATGTTCATTGTTTGAACTAGTCTAGTGGCTGTCTAGGATGACTCCTGAGGACCCAAGAATGAAAGCATTCCTTTAAGTAGTCCTAATAACAGCCTCTGGAAATACCAAAATGTGTTTATGATGCTGCTTTTAAGGATTGATGGATTTTATTTTTTGCTACTCTTTTAGCTTCCAAGTGTTGAATATGTTTCTAAATGTCAGAATTTATATGGATGCAATTTTTTGAAAGAAATTGCTTATAGTTTATATCTGAAGATTGAAGTGAGAACATCCCTCATAAAAATAAAAACTGTACCTCTGACTAATAGAGCCTTTGGAGTAAGATTTCACATTGAACTTGGTAGCAAAATTCATTGTTTAGATCTGCCTTATAACTGTTAGTTCTGTGCATATATGTTATTTCTTTATATGGGAACTTGACCTGGTTAAAATCCTGCTGAACAGTGAAATTATTCCATGTGAATGTATTCAAATGTTTTTACATAGGTTTTGAAAAGAGAACCAGAAGAATCATTTAGTAGCCATTTTGTTTACTACAAATAAATTTCATAGCCTCTTTTTTATTTAGAAAAAAACAACCCAGCTCTGTTTTTTAAGAAATGGCTCTTGTTCAGTTTTTAGAAGTGCCTAATAAATGTAGTTATGGTCTTTATTACAGATGAATTTTTAAGAACCTGAAACAGCTTTTGCAGTTTTGAGACTGCATGTTATGCTAAACTTAACAGAAAAAAGGAACAGATTTTTTTTTCATGATCTAGGGAAACTTATACTTGAAATGAAATTAGCAACATTTTCTAAGGATGATTTTGATTCTAGCATTTATATTAATTTTTCCTTACAGGAAATTATTAGTTCTGTTGATATTAGTGGAAATGTTGTTTGGGTGTTATAGAAAAGAAATAGGGAGCTCAAAGAGAATGTCTTGAAAGAAAGAGAAGCCATTTTAAGAAGGTTAAGATTGTTTTCTTGCTAAGAAGGTGGAGTGAATCTGTTAAGACAGTCTATTGGGTTGAGAGAAATACAAGTATTTGTAGCAGCACATTTAAAGTCTCATTTCTGGTTGAAGAGGGAGGCAGAGACATTTTTCAAAGGGAAACTTTTGTAATAGCTTTTAAGTAATTTTAAGATCTTTACAGAATTAATCCTAGGGAAGTGTGAAATAGCAATAGAAGGTAAAATGTGTGATTGTTGGTAATTAAATCTGTGGCAATAACTGACTACAGTAAACAGTGAACATTAAAGAGAGTGATTCTTTGATGCAGTTTTGTATGAACAGCTGTTACTAATAAAATTATAGGAAGTTGTTCGACAATCACCTTTGATTTGTTGCATTACTGATATGTAAGAAATCTTTCTGATTTCTCAAACATGTAGTTAAAAAAAAAAGAACCTACACATATTGACAAAACGAGTTAATGAATCCTAAATGGTCACAAATCTGTGCATACAAACAAAAATAAACATAGATGTTGTGATGATTAGAGCCCCAAAGTGAATTTGCTGTATAGCTCTGTATTAACTTTTATACCTGTTCATTATTTTTGAAATCAGTATAGCATATATTATTATAAGCCTTCCTGGTTAATATATTTTTTGTGTGTTTTTGGTGCTAGGATTGAATTCTGGGGCTTATGCATTTTAAGCATGCACTCTATCACTGAACTATACCCCCAGCCCCCTCCTAGTTCAGTTGCAAAGAAAAAATTAGTATTATTAAAAACTAAAATTATGCAGATGTCTCAAATTCATTTATTCAATAAACACTCATCAATTACTGAAAATAAACATTTCCTGTAAAATTTCATATCAGGCATACATTAAAAAGGAAGTTGTATATGAAATGTTGGCCTAATGAACAAATATTGAACACTCACTGTGTGCAAAGTAATGTGTTGTGTGAGGTATTCCTTATTTCTTATTTGCCAAGGGCAAGGACTAGGAGTATTTCTCACAAGCTTGTTTCATAGTAGTTGCCCATATTCTGGCATGTCCTACTAATTTTTGGCCTTCCTGGCTTTGGCTTTTCTGTTGGCTCTTCATACAAAGAAAACAAAATAATCTGAATGAAGGCCATTGTAGGAGCTTTCTGGGGATTTACAACTGGGGAAAGCAGATGACTTTGAGAATTTGGATTTCTAACTTTATATGCATTATTTTCTTCCAGAATGTCATTTTTGTGTTTAAATGTGGGAACCTGTTTATGATTGCTTGTCTTATGTTTCTACCGGATTGGAAGTTTCATGAGGGCAGAGATAAGTCACTTTTCTTTATCATAGCATCACACAATGCTTACTTAGTTGATTTCACAGTGATTTTATTACTAGTAACTAAGGGTGTATGGGTAGCTGGATTCCCCAAATAAAGTAATGGAAGTGAATTTAAACTTCTTGCTTTCTTTTAATAGAATCATCCGTAGATTCTTCATTTTCTGCTTCTCTTTGCTGTTTTGTGGGCCACCTGGGGCACAGTAAAAGGAATTCTGTTTTAAAGACCGGATGGTTTTGGCTTTTTGCCTGTCTCAGTTATTCTCCAGGGAGAGTATTTCAGGTGAACATTCTCATATTGTTTCAGGTTGAAAAGCCAAAGGCCATGGATTCAGCAGTTCCAATGGAAAGACTGTCCTTTGACATTTGAAAATTCCATGAACCCCTTATTACATGATTAATCTTGGATTTGGATTGTGAGCAGTTGATTGCTTTAGAAACAAAATAATCATCTCAAGGAAGTGTATAATGGATTGTGGTGTGGTTGAGAATTAAAATTTTTTAAATATCATTATTTTCCTGAAACCTCACAGAAGGAACTATAATTGATCCACATATTAAAGAAAAAGAGGTAGAGCAAGACTTTTTGGCTCAGTTGTAGTAAGTGAATAGAGGTGTTTAGAAACATAATCATGTGTGTTTCTATTTAACTTGTGTTTTTTTTTTTCCCCTTTGTAGCACTGGACTCATAAGTTAATTGCCTTTTTTTTTTTTTTTTTTGGGTCACCACTTGGTAAAAAAAATAAAAAGCATTTTTCATCATTTTAAATGTTTCTCTTCTACATTTCCTTTGCTGTGGGAACAGTAGGGTGATTGGTTGCCTCTTGTACTACCATACATTTCCTGGTGACTGCAGCTGTCTAGTTGTTTTTAAAGAAAAATGCTCCAGTGATTTTACCCACCCCCCATTATTCAGGCTCCCAGTCATTTACTACAGGTACCCCCAATCCCTTCCATGTGAATGCTATTTATTCACCCATTTTAAAAATTTTTTTGTTTTTTAGTTGTAGTTGGACAAAATGCCTTTATTTTATTTATTTATTTTTATGGTGCTGAGGATTGAACTCAGTGCCTCTCATGTGCTAGCTGAGCGCTCTACTGCTGAGCCACAACCCCAGGCCTCATTTTCCCATTTACTCTTACCATGTCTTCCTTAAAAACGCTGGGAGGGGTTCCTCAGATTCTCTGGTTTGCACATTTCCTTAAGATTTAGAGAACTTCTAAGTTGATACTTTTGTCAGACATCATGTGGCAGTGAGCTGGTGAGAGGGGAAGTTGGGTGCTTTAATACATTAAATGAAATGGATTTGTGAACGTGGGTGTAGGAGATGATTAACTTTCTTTTGCTGTACTTACTCTGGGTTGCAGAGCAAAATTTGTTGTTACTGAAATAAATGTAAAATTCTCCTTCCTTTTCCAGAGGGCAGGGACTTGAGATTGGTTCATGATTACCAGCAGAGAATTAGTGAGCCAGAGCTGGGTAATATAAGGGGCCACTGGGTTGCAAAATAGGATGCAGTGTATTTGTTGGAAGGGGAAAAGATCCTGTAAGCTGTAGGTGGATGTGGAGTTATGTCACATCTTTTTCATTTAACTGTTTGTATGTCCTGGTCTCAATTACTTGAGAACTTTAATGACATCTCTTTCTGATTGCATTTCCTTGCAGATATTAAGAAGGATGATAGTAACCATGTCCTTTGTTACACCTAGGCAGCCTTTTGGGTTTTTTTTTTTTTTTGCTTTTTTTAAGGGAAAGATGCTGTACTTTCTTGCCATGTGAATTGATATTTTATGATCTATGCTTTGCACAGCACCTTCAGCCTCCATGATATACGTTCTTTCTGCAGATGGCAAATGCAGTTTTCCTCTTGTCCTAGAGAGCTGACCCATTTCCTGTGACTTGTTCTAATAATACAGGATGACTTTAATGTTAGTTCATAGCTTGTCCTTAAAAGAATGCCAGATACTTAAGTATTTAACCCTCTTGGCTCTCTTAATTCGTGTAATATATTTTTGAGAATTGACAAACCATGTGATGATTTAAAAACAATGGCAGACTGGCTTTGTGAAAATTTATTTGACTAAATAATTAAACACGCCTTATGACTGTGCATTCTGGATTAATTATGTTTATTTGTTCTAAAACCTGCAGCTGAAAAGCTATCTAGTATTCCTGCCTTACCTCTGAATTTTTTTTTCCCCTCATACAACTAACCTTAGATTATTTTTGTTCCTTTGTTTTGCTGCTTTTTCTATAACAACCTGTAGAATGAAGAGATTGGATGAAATGATCTCTAAGGACTGTTTGAACTTTGAAACTTTTTCTGCTTCCCTTCTGCAGCTTCTGCATCTCTGCCACTTTCTGTCTAAACTCATCCGTGGATGAAGGGTCTGAGGTCCCCCTACCCCCTTTCCAGTGGTGGTAGACTGAACAAGGGAGCATTGCTGGATGGGCTGCTCCTAACTGGCCTGGATCTTTTTTTTTTTTTTTTTTTTAAATATTTTTTTAGTTGTTGATAGACTTTTTTTTTTTTTTAAATTCATACGCGGTGCTGAGAATCGAACCCAGTGCCACATGCCAGGCTACTACTGAGCCACAGTCCCAGCCCCTGGCCTGGATCTTCTCTCTTTTCCCTCCATAATAGCTTTGAGTGCCCTACAGGCAGCTTACCACTTCTGGAGGAGGGCCTGTGAATGAGGCCTTAGCAAGTCTGTCCAGAGCTCCCCCTCCTGCTGTCTGGCATGCTGCTGATAGTTGCACTGTCTTCATAGGGAATGGTATCAAAAACCTCCTGTTGTATCAGCATGGGTCTCTTGCTTCCTGCAGGAAGGGTGATATCCTGGGAGGCACTGAGGTGGAGCATAAGAAGCACAGTGTTCAGGCGCTGCTCTGCTCAAGCCTGAGTCTTTTCTTACGAATCCTTAGTCAGTTTTCTTTCACTCACTACTTCTTTTTTTGTTTGTTTGTTTTTTCTTGACTGGGCCATAAGCATTACTTTTCATGTGCCTACAAGTAATCTCTGCTCTTCAAGTCCATGTCTGCCGTTTTTAGTTAGTGCTGGCTGGTTTGCCTTGTGAGCCTGGGTACCAAGAAGGCCCCATATACCAAAGCAGAGCACATTTGGGGAGTTGCTTTGTATCTAGATCTAGTAGGTCCCTTTTCCTCATCTTTCCAGGAAAGATTCAGCAGTAAGCCTTGACTCATTTGTGTTCATTTCTTCTTCTGTTATTGTGTCACTATTTCCTTGGGGCTCCCAGTGAAACTAGAAAAACATGCATGGCATAGATACTGAGATAAAGATTTTTATGCTTTTTTTTTTGTTTTAAAATATATTTAATGGTGTAACCTCTGACCCATCCTCATTTGCCATGACTGTGATCAGAGGAACCTTAAAATAGTAACTTCCTACCCTTATGTGCATATATGATTACATGACCTGTGTAACTCTACATCATGTACAACCATGATGTTACACATGAAGTTACACTCCATTTATGTATGATGTGTCAAAATGCATTCTACTGTCATGTATAACTAATTATAACAAATAAAAAATATATTTTAAAAAAAGTAACTTCCTATGTCCTTTGTCTGCATCTAGAGAAAGGGCTTTGACCAAAGAAGGAACAGCTAGATTCTTACCTGAGGGCTGGAGAAATGCTATAAAAAAGGGCCTAATTCTTATTCTTCTGATGGTGTCAGGCAGGCGATTGGCATTCCTGGGCACCTGCTTTCCTCCTGGCCCACTGCCTTTTCATTATCTGGTCAGCATCAGGCTTTGATCTTAGATTTGGAGTTAGACAGGTGCTGGGGGAAAAAGAGAGCAAAGGAGAGTAATGGGGAGTCCATGGGACTTGGAAGGGTAGAGGGTATTTGCTAATAGGGGTGGTACAGTTGTTTCTTTGCCAGGCTCTGGAGGGAAAGAGAAGAAAGCACAGGAGAGGTGCCTGTGACTTTGCTTGGTGTTCTCTACCAGGAAGAGCTAGGCTAATGATGCTTCTTCTGCTGGCTCTAACACCTAACCATATTTCTCCATCCTCTCATATGCTGTGTGGTTCTTTTAGATGGTAGATTGAGAGATGAAGTATAGAAGCCTGGGTTGGATAGAAGTTTATATTGTAGATACTCTATCCTGCAGGTTACATAGACTTAAGCGCAGAGCTTATGTGGAACACTCCAGAAAACCATTCACATGTTAAAATAAAAATTGCAACATGGCTCCTCCATTATTGTCTTGAGAATTCTGTTCATTTAGCGGTAGGTTATGAGAGTGTTTCTTGAGACATCCTCATCCAGGAAATCTGCTTTTACCTAGCTTGCTTCTCTTACAATGGAGTGCCTTTCAGTGGTCCAGGGCAGTAGAAGATAAGCAATTTCATGAGGTATTCTTGCCAGATAGATTCATACTCAGGTGGAGACATGTACTGCAGAAGTAATTTTGCAGTTTGTAGATCAATTGGGCCATTACATCCAAGCCTAGCAGTGGACTTTGCGTGTGCACATGTGCGCAAATGAAAACATGCTAAGCCCACACTTACCATTGAGCTATATCCCCAGCTTAAGTTACTTAATCCCTATTTCTAATTGTGACCAGCATTCAAAATAGAGTTGTGTTGATCTATATTATCAACGTAAGAGGATTTCTTGACTCAAAGTATGGGCAGGTATATTTTGAAAAATCTGAGTAATTTTGAGTAATTCAAGAGAAGAATTAGATAGTGCTGAAACAAAAAGATACTTGAAATCAGTCACCCAATGATTTATTTTTTCCTAATAAATATATTCTTCCTTTATATTATATAATGTATCTTTAAGTATTGTGGTCGGGACTGGATTTATGTTATATTTTATAACTGGTTTTATTGCTAGTCACTTCCACAAACTAATGAATTGCCATATATTGGCTCCTTTTGGAGGCAAGCTTGGCTCTGATATGGCATCTGGAGGGGGCAAGGCCTTGCTGTGATCAAGGACTAATGGCCTCTGAACATTGTAGTTTCTCCTGCTGTGCCCTGGGTCATTTAAATGTTCTCCAAATTACAATAGAAATGACTATAGAGATTTCAGGCATATATAACCTTATGTAGTGATGATTCCCTTAAATTTCCCATCTTCTGTGGGACAAGAAACTTGTATGTTGCTTTATTAGTTTGTGACAATTTGTATTTTCTTAGAATTTGTATTTCCATAAAATCTTTGACAAAGAGTTGCATTGTTTTAAAAATATATTTTTTTAGTTGTAGGTGGACACAATGCCTTTATTTTTAGTTATTTATTTTTATGTGGTGCTGAGGACCCAGTTCCTCACCTGTGCTAGGCGAGCACTCTACTGCTGAGCCACAACCCCTGCCCCAAGAGTTGCATTTTAATAGAGGAAAGTATAGGACTTCATTCATATCTTTTTAGGGAAATTTTAATTCCCATTATATTTTCATGAAAATCACCAGCTTTGTCCATTGAGAAACACATTTTCTGTAGGGCTTTCTACTCCAAGCCATGGTTATTATGAGAATACAAATCTCTAAAGTTTTTCTAAATCTCCAGAGTTTGTGAATTGCTACTCAAGTTACAGTGTATCCTTCCCAGAATTAATTAATACATCCAGCATCCCCTAGTCCTGAGTCGTGAGGTCACCCAGTGATTTATTTTTTCCTAATAAATATATTCTTCCTTTATATTATATAATGTATCTTCAAGTATTGTGGTCGGGACTGGATTTATGTTATATTTTATTTTGTTTTTGAAATGAAATAAAGAAGGAACACTTGACATATATATATATATCCTCTGGTTAAGATAGAAAAAAAATAGTTATTTGATGAGAAAACTGTTGTATTTAATAGTTCAAGTTTTTTCTTTTTTAATATTTATTTTTTAGTTTTAGGTGGACATAATATCTTTATTTTATTTTTATGTGGTGCTGAGGATTGAATCCAGTGCCTCACACATGCTAGGCAGGCACTCTCTCTACCTTTGAACCACAACCCCAGCCCAATAGTCCAAGTTTTGAGTCAAAAGGAGAGGTTTGTTTTTTTCCATTTGAGACTTATGTTCTTAAGGAATGCATTATTTTCATGTTAGCCTTTGAGTGACAGCCCATTCATTATTTGTTAAATCTTATTTTTCAGCAATTTTGAAATTTTACAAATAAGGCAATTTTTTTTGCACAAAATTTAAAAAAAACTGGTTAAAAATTTATCCATAAATTTCTTCAAAATGCACCAGTCTAATTTAAGAACCATGATCTTTTTCTGTGTATTATTTCTTTCTAGTCTGTGTGTCTCCCCATCCCCCGTTTCTCACATAGGTATAATCATGCTGTAGTTTAGCAGTATGTTGCAAGCATTTTCTACATGACAGTGTAGAGTTCATATTAATGTTTGAAATAGCTGTGTAAGATTTTGTCGAAAAGATGTATACTAATTTGTTTACTCAGTCCCTTTTTTTTGCATTAGTTTTCTTTCAGTGTTTCCATTTGAAAAATAATGTTGTGATAAAGTTCTTGGTGGATAGCTTTTAAAAACACAAACAATTTTGTTAGAGAAGGTTCATAGGTTATAGGACATAAAAACTTTTTACGACTGTTTACACTGTTTACATATACCCAAAGTATATTCTAAAATGATTGTATACAGTTGGTAACATTGATTAGTATTATGAGAACATCAGTAAGTTAGTAGATAAAAAATGGTTATGTAATTTTAAATTTGCATTTATTTGATCACTAGTGAGAACAATCATTTTCCCATGTTTGTTTTTAGTTAGATATCTTATTTTGTGATTTGTCTATTCATTTCTTTTGCCTATTTTTGAGCTCCAAACATACAAATGAAACTAGCTTTTTGTCATATTTGCTGCAATAAACTTGACCCCAGTCTGTTGTTTTTCTTTTTCTTCATTTGTATTGTTTAATATGGAAGTTTTTAAAATTATCAAGCCAAATCTGTTGATCTTTCGCTATTCTGTTTTAAAACAAAAATCTTAATCAGCTTTAGATATTCCATGAAAGCCAGATTTACTGCCATTGGTTTTGACAAAACTAGATTGAATGTAGTGTGTTATACATCACTGTTGTATGGTTCTTTTTCTTTCAAAATGAAAATGAAGTATACATATCTGTTCACACAGATCCTATAACATGAGCCATTCTATATATAATTGCCTTTTTTGGGGTCCAGTAATGTGTAAGATATCTTGCCATGTTAATATAAATTTTTTTGCATAATTTTTATGAATTTTTAGTGTTCCAGTATTTTTTGTTTTCTTTTTGCTGTGCCCTGGGATGGAATATACGGCCTTAAGCATGCTAGGCAAACTCTCTACCCTGAGCTTCATACTCAGCCTCCAAAGTATTTTGAATCATACAGAAGGGGATATAGCTACCAGCTCATAAAAGCCAGCTGTGTACATTTTTTTGTCAACTCTATATTCAGTGACTTCACTTTGGCAGCTTGAAATTAGTCATGGTGGGAGTGTTTACACCACAGAAATTGGTAATAAATATTTATCAGGACACCACTCTTTATACTTGACCCCTATTGATGAATAGTTACTTTGAGTCCATTAATTTTTTTTTTAAACAATCAGTGCAACTGTGAACCATGGTAGGGAATACTTCTTTGTACACTTTTATGATTGTTTCCCACAAATAAATTCCGCAGAGTTTGATGATCTGCCAATGATAGGCTTATTTAAAATGTTGATACATGTTAACCACATTGCCTTTCAGAAAGGTTCTATTGGTTTGCTTTCCCACCCCTAGTTTCTGTTTTTGGCTGTTTTGACCTATTTCACTATCATTGGATTATGCCAATCTGAGGGGCAAAAAAATGTTCTTGCATTGATTTGCATTTTATTGAATTGATTTATTTTAAACAGTTTTTATTTTCTAAGCTGCCTATAAGCCCCTTCACCTACCTACAAAAAATAACTAATAAATGTTTCAGTTTATTATTTAAATTAGTATATTTAAGAAAATACTTTAAGCTTCCACATTAATTTTTTTAATTAGTTATACATGACAGTGTGTGTGTCAAGTTTGTGTGTCTCCCCGTCTCCCGTTTCTCACATAGGTGTAATCATGCTGTAGTTTAGCAGTATGTTGCAAACATTTTCTACATGACAGTGTAGAGTTCATATTAATGTTTGAAATGGCTGTGTAAGATTTTGTCGAAAAGATGTATACTAATTTGTTTACTCAGTCCCTTTTTTTTGATAGCAGAATGCATTTCGATTCATTGCACACAAATGGAACACAACTTTTCATTTCTCTGGTTGTACACGATGTAGGGTCACACCATATGTGCAGTCATACATGTTCCTAGGGTAATGATGTTCATCTCATTCCACCATCTTTCCTGCCCCCATACTCCCTCTCCTTTCCTTCCTCCCCTTTTTTCCAAAGTTTCTCTATTCTTCCCATCCCCCCCACCCCTCCCATTATGGATTAGCATCCACTTATCAGAGAGAACATTCTGCCTTTGGTTTTTTAGGATTGGCTTACTTTGATTACGCTTCCACATTATTACCATACATTACTAGAAATTGGAAACTTCTCTTTATTTCTAGAAGGATGAACTACTCCAGGCCAAAATCCCTAGGAGGAAGAAAAAGGAACAAGATTACATGACAGGCTTAGTTATATATTGTATTATAGAAGCACAAAAGTTCTTTATTGTGATGAAGTCCAATTTACTTTTTCTTTTGTTGCTTGTACCTGAAATAATTGCTAAATCCAAGATCATAATGACTACCTTTGTTTTCTAATGAGAGTTTTATAGTTTTGGTTAGGTATTACATGTGGGTCTTTGATCCAGTTTGAGTTGCTTTTTTATATTGTGTGAGGTAGTGTTCTGACTTCATTCTTTAGCATCAGAATGATCCAGTGGTCCTACCAGCATTTATAGAAAAGACATTCTTTTGCCATTGACTGGTCCTGATCTTTTTGTTATTAATTTACATTTGCTTTGTCTTTCTTGGAACTGCTCTACGTTTATTGTTTATTTTTTCTGTTATTGAATGAAAATATTTTCAACTATTTGTTTTAATATTTACTTGATTTGAATTACAAAGGTTTAAGGTTTTGTATTTTTTCTTAGTCATTGCTGTATAGTGTTCTTTACAGATATTCAAAAATTTTAATTTTGATTTTTGATCCAGGGTTGTTTAAGGTAGTTTAGAATTTTCCAAATAATTGTAACTTTTTTCAAGTTTGGTTATTTATTCCTAGTTTTATATAATTTTGATAGAATGTGGCCTTACTGTTTTTTATTTTTTGGAATTTATTGTCATTTTGTTTGCTTTATGGCTACATAGAAATATGTGAATATATTTAATAAAACAAATATGTGCATATTATTTACTTTTGTTACTCACATTTGCTGCTGATCTCTTTATTCATATTATGCCTGAATCTGCCAAGTACTGAGAATTGGTGCTAAAGTTTCTCATTACTCTTGGTGTTTATGGCAATTTCTTCTATTTACAGAAAATTTTGTTTTTAATATAGGTAAGTACTCTGTTTTAAGGTATATAAAAATGTTCATGAGAATTAAAATTTTATCATTATAGCATTAGCTTTTTGTGTAAATTAATGCTATTTTATCTTGAATTCAATTTGTTGCGTATTAATGTTATTCTTTTGCTCCCATTTGCTTGTTAAAAACATTTCTTGCATTTATTTTCAACTGTTCTTAATCTCTTTGGTGTTGATGCTCTCAGAGTTTTGTTCTTTTTTAAATCTTAGCCTGAAGATAGGTTAACATATAGTAGACAGGGATTTTTTTTTTCTGCCTTGCATTTGAATTCTATCCTTCATTCTTTTTTTGATTTCTTGAACTTCCCCTCACCCCATCCACCTTACCTCTGTTGCCTTTCCCTTCTTTTCTCTTTCTTTGGTATTTGGTATATATTAGGTTTGTTGTTGCATTTCCCACTCTGATGATTTGAAAGGTATGTACTATGCTTCCTCCCCCGTCCCCCCCCCCCGCCTTAATTTTTTTTTTTGTAGTTGTAAATGGACAAAATGCCTTTGTTTGTTTATTTTTATGTGGTGCTGAGGATCGAACCCAGTGCCTCACATATGCAGGCAAGTGCTCTGCTATATAACTTTCACCAGTAGTAGTCAAGTTATGTTTCTCAGTTTCTTAGCTTCAGAGAAGAATTAATATTTATTGTGTCTCTTCTATACATAATGGAGATACTTGTTGACCTATACCAGGGGCTGCAGACTTTTATTTTAACTTTTATTAAATTTTTTTCTTTTTCTTCCTTTTTTTTTTTTTTTGGTTTTTTTGATATGTGGTTTTGTTATCAAGGGGAAATGTTTTTTAAAGAATCGCCTTTTCAAATGCTTTCCAGAAGTCATCAGATGGCATGTCTGGAAGGGGGAANTTTTTTTTTTGGTATGGGGGATTGAACCCAGGTGTGCTTTACCATGGAGCCACATGTCCACCCCTTTTTATTTTTTATTTTGAGACAGGGGTCTTGCTAAGTTGCCTAGGGCCACCTAAGTAGCTGAGACTGGCTTTGAATTTGTGATCCTCCTGCCTTAGCCTATCCAGTTGCTGGATTACAGGTGTGTACCACCATGTCTGGCTGCAAACTTCTTAGTGTAGAATCAGGTAGTAAATATTTTTTTGTTTTTCTGGGCCATATGTTCTCTGTTGGAACTATTCAACTCTGTCGTAAACACTTGTTTAACGAATGGGTATGACTCTGTTCAAATAAAATTGTGGACAGTCATTGAAAGACTAAACATAAAGAAAACTGAAATTACCTTTGTTTGAGTAGAGAAAGGATGTTTGTCAGATGGAATGAAAGGTGTACATGGGTATTCAGGACCATTTCCACGTTCATCATTTTAATCCACATTTCCTCTATTCTCCTCTTCTCCTTGGTAACCACCTCTGACTATTCAAACACATCTGTTCTAATCCTGCAGTGGTGTGTTGTTCTTCTCCCTTGCACTTCCTTTCTTCAGGCACAAAGTTAACATTTGATCTTGAAGCCTGTGTGCAGGAAATCATTGTAAGTTAAGCTTTAAGAACCTCCTCCAAGATTTTGTTATGTATTGCTGAATTATTCAGTTTTCTTACAGAAATTTTAGTATATATGTGTGTCTGCAATTAGAACATTTAGCATTAATTCTGTGTTAATTACCACATATTTCTTCTCTCCATTTCTTTGTTTACTTTTATTTATTTTCCTCCACCTGTAGTTGCTTGGATCATACCTTCAGATAGATTTTTTTTATTACAGAGGGTCCATGGACGATATATTTCTCGACTTCCTGTGTATTTGCAAATGACTGTGATATTTACAAATTAACTGTAACTTGAATGGGCATAGAACACTATGGAACACACCTCTTTTCTATCCATAGTGCTTGCCACATAGAAGTTCCTGTGTTGCTTTCTGACATCTTAATTTGATGAAAAGTCAGCCTGCATATTTTTTCTTTGTGATTTGCTTTTTGTTTGGATGTTTGTTTCCATAACATAGAAACTTAACAACTTTCGCATATTCTTCATATTTAATATATTTAACATGTATTTAATTTTAATATTTAACATATTTAAAATATGTTTTATGTTCTTTATTACTTAATCTTGAAACATTGTGAACCCATTCCATCTGTATATTTATTCTTTCATTTCAAAGATTTTACCCAATTTATCATTTAATATAATTTTTATTCTTGGAATTTTTTTTTCAGGCACACCAATTATTTCAAATTGGATTTCTGTTGTTTTTCTACCAAAGATGTCAACTTCTTCCTTAATTGCTTCATTTCTGTTCTTTTCCTTGTGTGTCTTGCTCAAATCTCATTTCTGTCACTGATTTGGCAGTGTTTGGCATAAAAATATTAAGTCCAATAATTTAATATTGAATGAATGAAGTGCCTCTCTTTTTTTTAATGCTGCAAATTCATTTTTAAGTTCTGAAGTACTGTTTTTTCCTCCTGATTTCCTTTCTTAACTGACAGTTTTCATTTCACCTTTTTTTAAAAAAATCTCCTATTTCAACAGTCCACGTTTTCTTAAATTTTCTTGACATAATACAAAGCAATTACAGTCTTTTTCCTTCAGTTTCCTAGAGTAAATCTTCCAAAACATTCTCTTACCTTTCCTTCTGCATGTTCTGTGCCCTGTCTTCATTTTTACTTAGGAATGTTCTAGATTTTGTCTGGTCTTATATTTGTCCAAACATAGTGTGGGTGGAATCTCATTAACTTCCTTCCGAATTCATCTTGGGTCTGTTTGTATCTTTTCCTTAGCACTTGGAGCTGGAGGGCTGGAAGATGATGGTATATATTCTGATTTTAGCTACTCTCTGGGTGAGTGGTAGGGAGGATTCTATGGCAGAGGCCATATCTGCCTATGAGCTTTTGCTTTTTAATTTTGTTACATCATTCAACTAATAATATTTGTTTCTCCTCCC
Source organism: Marmota marmota marmota (assembly GCF_001458135.2). Taxonomy (NCBI): domain Eukaryota; kingdom Metazoa; phylum Chordata; class Mammalia; order Rodentia; family Sciuridae; genus Marmota; species Marmota marmota. Next base: position 19,425,393 of record NW_025999998.1, on the reverse strand, counting down.
TTGGGTGAACTAGCCATTTGAAGAGAAGTCATTCAGTCTTGTTTTGGGGATGTTTGTTCTCTGCATCTATTGGGTATTTTTCTCTTCCTTCTTAAATCACAATGTAAAGCAAGTTTGTTTTCAGTCTCAACTCTTCCAGTTAATAAGTCAGGTCAGGTTTTTAATTTATTCTTTAGCCCCTTCATGTCTAGAATAGGTAGGAATGTGAGTTCCATTGAAAATGTTACTTGCTACTCCAAGTTGGGGGATACCAGTGAGTTTTTGAGAAGCTTTGTCATGTGTTTTCCTCAACACTACACTGTTTCTATGAGAAGAGCTGCAGGTGGATTCCCAGCAGGTTCTGTTTGGTTCATTTGTGTTACTTCCGTCTGATAGTGCCTTTGCTGTAGATGAGTGTGCATGCGTGCTCTTTTGGTTCATTTTGAGAGGTAGAGAGGAAATTGTCATATTTTCCCTATTTTTTGTTTAAAAAATTTAATTGACACACAATATTTGTACATATTTATGGGGTACAATATAATACGTTGGTACATGTATATAATATGTAATGATCAAGTCAGGGTACTTAGTATTTAAGAGCACTTTGCCATCTTTCCAGGAAGTCTGCTTTATGAAACTTGATGACTGTAATTAACACATGTGAAGCCCTTCATGGAGAGGTATAAATATAGAATCTCAGTTAAGAATGTGCAGTAAAGCCCAAGCTTGCATCCCATACTTGAGTTGCCTCTGTAACATCCCCAATTTGTTGTTAGTCTATTCCCCTCTACAGTCAGTGGTGGGAGCATAATCCCCCAGGAGTAATTAATTCTGTCTTTAATTATTTTATGTTTGTTAGAAAGCTTTCATACATTGAGATGAAATTTGTCCTGTAACTAGCCTTAGGTTCTATCCCTTGGGGACATTGGAACCCACTGGAACACATCTAATTGTCCAAGTAATCTAAGTTGGCCTTATGATACTCCTGGGAACTTCTTCTTTCTTTATGTGAAATAGCTTGTTTTTCATAAAGTAGGAATCAAGTTTTGTCCCTTTTTATCCTAGATGCCCCCCCCCCCCAAACTCCCCTAAAAAAAGTGAATTAAAAAAAAAAAAGACATAGTGAAATCTAACACTTGAGGTGTGGTTTGATGAAATCAGAAAAGATAATATTTCTGCATATTTTCTGGAACTGAGATACATGTGATTCTAGAAATCTTTGTCTTTTGTACAAATAAATAATTGTAAGAAATATGTAACAATATTGAGTTTGAAGGGCTCTGCATGATGTCTGCCAGTACGACAGAATGCCAGTTGTTCATGGTTACTTCACTTATCTCAATAGAGTACTGCATTGCAAGTCCTGTTATTCTAAAAAAAATTTTTTAGTTGTAGATGGACACAATACCTTTATTTTGTTTATTTATTTTATGTGGTACTGAGAATTGAATCCAGTGGCTCACATATGCTAGGTAAGCGCTCTATCACTGAGCCTCATCCCCAGCCCCACAAGGCCTGTTTTTGATCTGTAAATATGCACACAATTCTCTGCATTTTTTCCCATTTCCTTTTGCTATGTATTTGCATGGATTTTTTTCTTCCAATTCCTGAGAGTACCTTTTCTTTTTGAATTTTATTCTAATTGTATGGGAACATCCTTTGAGGGTTAAGTTCATTTAAACTTTATTCCCAACTTCTAGCATTTGTAACCTAGTTTATTGTTAGAGAAAAGTAGATGAACCTATTATAATAGGATCCATAAAGAATTACTTCAGGACAAAAGTATTTTGGTTCACACTGCTACTAAAGATATGGAAGATATTAAGATTTCTGGATATACCTCCATAATCCATTAGTCAGTATGAATCTCTGGTTGATTCAAGCCTTTGGTTATAACTTTATTGTTTATTTGCCTATAGGTATAAAGCCAAAAGTATGCTGATTTAAGTTTTTTTTTTTTTTAGTTGTAGATGGACACAATACCTTTATTTTATTTGTTTGTTTTTATGTGGTGCCGGCGATTGAACCCAGTGCTTCACACATGCTGGACAAGCATGTTCTTCTCTCTTATCCATGAGAATTACTTTAAAAAGATTTTGACCATTACATTAGTGTTTAAAAATTTGTCTATACCTGGGTTTACAATGGAATTACTTTCCTAAATCCAGTTAGGTTGAATGAAATTTTATATACCTTTTTAGAGATTTCATCCTTGGAAGCCAAACCTGAATTTTTAAAATGTGCTGACTGCATGTGGATAAAGTATGGCCCTGTTCCAAGATGTGCAGGATCTCACATGGTGGGAGGGGACGGAGAAGTAGCCCTGACTTACCAGAGTGCTGATCTAGGAGCTACCTTTGTTGCAAATGTGCAGCTTGTGTAATTTCAATGATCATGACTTCCTTTAAGAAAATATGTGGTTGTACTGACATTTGCTTTGAGCAAAAGAAGCATAGTTCATATCTGTTGAAGTTGAAATTAATAATGCATGGCTACATGAACGTTTTTTCCCAACCCTCTTTGTGTGTTCTTGCATACAGATTTTTAGAACCCATGGTAAATCAGATGGTGCAGAGGCTGTTTGATTTTTTTTTTTTTTCCCAGTCTTCCCTGTTTTCCAGTGGGTGGCTTGCTTGAGTAGGCGGAATGCAGTGAATAAATTTATCAGCATCAGAATCTGTATTTATAAAGTTATATTTTTTTATTAAAAATTAAATATTTTGGTCTAAAGGTTTTCATTTTCTGAAATGTCCTTTGTAAAAACAAACTTTTGGATTGCTCTTTACTGTGTTCAACTATTCTTTCATTCCTGAAAAATGAAAGATAGGGGACAAATATTAGTACTGATTCTTTTATTGGCTTTTGTTTTTTAGGCCCTGTGTGATGAGTAGGTAAGAGGGAAACTTCATTTCTTTTGAAACCATAAAGACATAGTTTCTGAACCAGCACTTTTTAGGTACTGAGGCTGCCTAGGAATGTAAACCCAGTCATCCGAATAGCCCTGGACTTCACAGCTGGACGAGTCTGCTGCACTGGCTGAGTATTCTGGCATGGATCGACAGTTCCAGGTTGCAGAGAGTGCTTGGCTCATCTCTCATTTTCCTGACGAATAACACTCAAAGTGCTAAACCTCACTAGAAAAGAACTGAAAAATACTCCCAATAGGCCAAGAAAATGTATCCACTAACCTCATGTGATCTTTTTCCCCTACCAAGCCAAGGCCATATCTCTGAGGTTAAGAAAATTGTGCATTACATTGCAAAATCTGTGAGTTAGAATTCTCAAATCTGACTTTGTTACTTTTGGTTGTTTTAAGTTAGTACAACATAGGTAAACATCTCTATTTTCATAGCTTTGCAGTAAATTTACAAAAAGCAGATTTCAGAAACCTGAAGATGAGCATTGTTTCTGAAAGCATGATAAAAATGAAAAGAAAAGCACTATCCTGGTTTAAATGATGGTTAGGAATGTTTTATTCCTAGAACTTCAGATGATCTATCTCTTTTCAGTATCAGTCATATGGTGAGAACAGGGGGAAAAGCACAGATAGGTTTACTCCTTATTGTCTGGTAGAATTTTTTTCTTTCTTTTTTTGGGGCGCGGGAGGGGGGTTAGCTCTTTGCAGTTCTACTGAATAGGAATCTTCTGGGGCAGAGGGCAGTATACTTTTTTTTTAAAATGACATAATTGCAGCCAGATAGAAATATGTAGTCATATTTCTTGTAATATACATGTAATGGTTTGTTTTATATTTTACTGCTGCCTGAAATTAGCTGACAGATTAGAACATATTTATCAGAGTAGAACTGGCATAGGTGCCTATGCTCTTATATTTCACATGACTACCTTCCCCAAGCACCTATCTATGACAGCTTACTTATGATAAGGAGCCAGAGCATTTATTCAAGAACATGATAAAAACTCAATCTTCAAGAATCTATTTGTGATCCTGTGCAGAAAAGAGTTAACATCACTAGCCTTCTTGTAAGATTGACTCTAGACTGGCATGTGGGAATTTGGATTTCTAGATGATTCCTACCACTCCTAGATCTGGTTAAAGTAGCTTGCAGTATCTCACACTGTTGGTACAAACAATGTCATTTATCCTGAGTAGCTGCTTTCCTTTTGGGCGCCTGGAATTTTGGTAGGTGCTACCCAGTCAGTGCTTTTGTCCCTGACCCCTTATAAAAATTGTGGACTCCTGGGCTTAGATGAACTTCCCTGGTAGATAACGTTACACATATGTTGCCACAATTGGTGTTGGGCACGTTATATACACCCTGTGTGACTCCACTGGGAGAGTACTCAATGGAAGTTTGTGTCTGGTTTTTTCCAGACTTTGCCCATGAGTCTTTCCATTGGCTGATTTTGCTTCATTGTCATAAATCATAGCCTTGCATAGAATTATATGCTGAGTCCTGTACTAAGGGACTTGAATACCTCTGACACACATCCCCCCATTCCCTGTTGAACGTCTCCACCTGGTTAATATGAAGGGCTCTGGGTCAGGGAGTTGGCATTGTGGATTATTGGAAGAAGCATGTGAGATGATGTGGAAAACATCAAATCACCATCCAAACACATAAGGATATTATTATTATTGTTTTGTTTTTTCCATAACATGTTTTGATTAGTGTCATGAGTCAGACATTATTTTTTACACAAAAATTCAGTTCTTTACCCTTCAAGTAGTATTAGGCTTTGTCCTCCATATTGGACTTAGCAAAACCATCTACTTACTTGTCCAGTGGACTGAACTTACTATAGTCAAGAGTTGGGGGAACAATTGAGACAGGAACTCCCTATCTTCCATTTTTCACATTGCTCTAGGTTACTTTCTTTTTTCAGTACAGTGGGTTGAACCCAGGGGTGCTTTATCACCCAGCTACATCCCCAACCCTTTCTATTTTTTGAGACAGGGCCTTGCTAGGTTGCCTAGGCTGGCCTCAAACTTGCAGTCCTCCTGCTTTACCTCCTGAGTAGCTGAGATTATAGGTGTGGGCCACCATATCCGACTCTTAAGTTGCTTTTCCTGAACTGTTGATTGTGTTTGTCATCAGTTCAGAATTTTAATTACTTCCCATTGCTTGCAAAGTAAATATCTTCCATCTGTCAGTCAAGTGCATCAGATTCCCACCTTCCCTTTCTCACCTTATTTCTTCCTGCTTGCCTTCACATGTTTGACAATGGCAATGCCTTCTCTTCCCTATCTCCCTGTGTAAATCTCTCTCACTCTTCAAAGCCCATCTCAGATGCTCTGTCTTCCTCCTCATCTCCTTTGTTTTCTTTCCTAGTTGCAGTTTCTTTTGACCTCTTATAATGTTTCATGTTTGTCATGTATCTGTGTTTTTTGAGTTTGTGCTGGAAGTAGGTATGGGTGAGTGGAGAAATAAGATGGCTTAGGCAGAACAGCCAATACAGATGGCATTATTAACCCAGTTGCTGTGGTGGACATGGGTAGCTGGAGTTCAAACTCGGTGAGAAGTTCTGAGAGATGGTGCTGAGCAGGAATTGTTAAATTTATAAACTTAAATGTATAAGGCCTGGGGACCTCAGTAAAATTAAAATGTCAGTTCAGATTCAGGTCTAGGGGGAGACCTGAGAATCTGTAGTTCTCATAAGCTCTTGGGTGATAGTGATGCTGTTGGTTATGGGTCCCCATTTTGGAGAACAATATAAAGTTTTTCCACTTGAAGGGTGAGGGAGCTCTGGATGGTCATTAGTTGGAGGCTCTATGGTTTTTAACTTCTGCTGTCTTTGGTTTGTCAAGTGGCCATCTCTGACTTGGAGGCAAGTCCTCAGGCAGAAAGGTATAAACACTGGCAGTAGGAAATTGGCCATTGACAGCTTTGCGTGGCTTGGACAAAGGTGGCTCCAAAACTGTGGATATTTATGCAATTTTTTTTTCCTTCATACCAGGCCATCAGATTCCTCAAGGTAGGATCCATAATTTACTTGCCTCCCTAGCGGCATTTAGCACACCTGGTGCTTTGGTATTTGCTCAATAAATGAGAAGACTGCTGCTGCTTTTCCCCTTGCTAAAGTATGACAGGTGCGGTTTATGGTGTAGTCCAATGATGAATTCCGGTTTGTCGTTCTTTATCTTAATTTCTGAGATAAAGATTCTACCACAAAAAGAACCTCCTTTCTTGTTCTCCATCTCCAAAGTTGTCAGTGATCTTGTCTCCATGGACTGGAGTTCACAGATATACAAGAGGAGATTGTCATTAAAGAAAGCAAAATCCTCTGTTCAAAGACTTCTGAGCTGTGTTTAATTTTAAAATGTACAAAAGAGAAAAAGGGTTCAAGAGAAAGAATTCTGGTGAGAAAGTTTTGGGATGGTGACTCCTATCTCATATCATGTTCTTTCTTGAGGGCATTTCTTTTCTTGTGTTTTATATGTTGCTTCATATTTGGGTGGATTTCCTATATGATGTACTGAAACCAGGTTTTTTAATGATAAAGGCTAAAATAAATCTTTGACCTGGTTAAGTTTCCTCTACATTGTCAAGGCCCTTTTTATTTTGAATATACTTTCTCTAATTTCATTTTTCCTTTGACTCATGAAGTCCAGTGTTAAAAACTTGTTGTGATTTCTTTGATGTTTTATATGAAAATAATCTCTGTGTATTTGAGATCTCATCTATGTAGCTAGCTTTGTAATATATTTTGGGGTTGATTGAAAAGGAAGTGTAAGGCTTTCTTTTGGTGGTTTAAAAAAAAGGTAGTAAGATAATGTTGGAAAAGCAATTGTAAGTTGTAATGGATGTCCATTGACAGCTGGGTGTCTTCAGTTTTTCTCCATTTAGTCCTAATTTCATATGTCTCATTATCAATTTGTCTTAAGTTATAGGTTCAGATTTCTAGTCAAAAAGGTGCAATCACCGTCAGCTACAGGGATTTATCTATAGACAGGATTGTGGGCTGCATGGTGAGGGAATGTCACAAAGACCATACAGTATTCTGTTTCATCCTTGAAGAGTAGGCTGGTATGGAAAAAGCTGTTGGAGATCAAGGACATTTCAGCCATTGTTTGCCTCATCACCCAAGGGCTGGTTTGGCCTGTAGGGGACCAAAGTTAGTGTAAGACACCTCTGCCTGCCAGAAAAACCAGCAACTGAGTAAATAGTGTTGATTCTTCTTTGGTATGTCTTTCTGACATTCTTTTGTGTTCTCTTTGAGTCTGTAACTATTCTAAATGTTCATTTTACTTTTGACTTTGGCTCCTTTCTGGCCTTAGACAACTGGTAAAATCTCTGTCCATACATTGTTTCTGGGAGATGATTTAGGGGAATGATACTGCTAAAGTCAAAGGAATGCAAAGCAAGGAGTGCTAATCATAGGAAAATGGTATATCCAGTTTTCTCAGTAATGGCTTTGTACTGATAAATCTATCTTCTCTGTAAATATACAGCCATTATTATTTTATGATGTTCTTCAATATGTATGATTTTATTTGAAAGATAGGTTTCTTTTTTTCGCCCCCTCAAGACAGGGCCTCACTAAGTTGCCCAGGCTGGCCTCAAATTTGTTATCCTCCTGTCTCAGCTCCCAAGGAACTGGGATTACAGGTGTGCACTACTATACCTGGCTTTCCCTAGAAATTTAGAAATTTGTGATGAAATAAGTATATATTCATCATCGTGAATGTCCTAGAGAGGTTATGTGACCTTGGGGCATGGAGTCTTTTAAATTTGAAACCATAGTTTCAAACCAGCCAAAGTTGGTTAAGTTTAAGGTCTCAAACCTTGGCTTCTTATTTGTAAATGAAGGAAAATAACTGTTTCATGGGCCACGGTGAAGTATAAATAAGGTCAGGCACATGAGGCAGTCTGGGTAAATGTTTATTTCCTTAGGCCTGGGATTCCAAATAATAGAAATTGGGGTCAGAGGAAAACTTTGGTCTTCCAACTTAGTGCAAGTCTTCTTAAAAAGAAAAGTAAGTAAGTAAATAAGTAAGTAAAAGATATGGACATCACAGTAGCACTCATTTTCATAATTCAAGTGACGGAGTAACCAGTGATACCAGTCCTTCTAAGTGTATTCTAATAATTCACTGTTTGGGGATATTTGTTTGTGGGGTAGCCAACAAATGTACAGAGGCAGTGCCTTCTCTTTTTCCCCCAAACCCAACAACCTTAGTTCTTTTTTTTTTTGTAGAAATAGTTGTCATCACATGAATGCCTTTGTTTAATTGCTTTACTGAATAATAATTCTCCTCCTCCTCCTCCTCCTCCTCCTCCTCCTCCTCCTTCTTCTTCTTCTTTCCTCTTTCCTCTTTCCTCTTTCCTCTTCTTCTGTTGTAGATGGACAGCATGCCTTTATTTTATTTCTTATTTTTGTTTGTGGTGCTAAGGATTGAACTCAGTGCTGCACCCATGCTAGGCAAGCGCTCTGCCACTCAGCCCCAGCCCCCTGAATTCTTAAATAGTTACATGCTAGTCTGATACCCCAACTAGTCACAAAGTTACTACAGGGTGAATTTTTTTTGGTGTAGGGAATTAAACTCAGGGCCTTGCTTATGCTAAGCATGTGTCACTGAACTGTACCCTAGTCTCTGTTTTTTTTTTTTTTTTTATCCAGCATTTGTTCTGAATGGTATCTGTTCAGATTGGTGGGTATATACTGTTATTAAATATTTTGAATCTCCCTGGAGATTACATGCTCTTAAACCATTTTTTCTAAGAGGGTTTATAATGTGTCTTTTAAGAGAAAGGTTATTATAGTAAGTTCTATCAAATTAAAATATGAATAGTAAAGAATTTGCTGTTTTCCTACTTGTGGCTCTCTCTGAGCAAGCATTTGCAGTTATTTTTTAAAAAATAATCCTAAGTTAATGCTAATGGAACTATGTATTATCAGTCCCACATTGGAAGGCTAATTATCGGTATGTAATCTTAGCAGAATTATGCTTGTTGGTGTAATCCATGTCAGCAAGGTGACACGTTGTAATTATGTATTCATTTTCGCTTACTCTTCTAGTCTTGTGCATGTATCATCAAACAAGCTTTCTTTATTATAGTTGTGGTTATTTTAGTGGCATCCACACTTTCACTTGAATTGACACAAAAACCATTCCTTATCTCTGGGCCACATGGTTTTCCCTCAGATATAAATGTGATATAGCATCTGCTACATAATCTTTTCTAATGATATGTGTGTAGTCACTTAAAGCTCCTTTTGTTTCTGTGTCTGAGCTATTGGATCACTAGGAGCTTTACTAGCAGACTGATATATTTTTCTGAATTCTGTTGGCATAGAATTTTGGTTCTATTTTTTATAGGTCTACATTTGATTTCCCAGTAAATCATCTCATAATTTTTAGTCCAGAAGGGGAAAATGAATTATTGATGCTTATTAACCTTGTTTTATTTTCTCAATTGTAATTGAAGGTGATACCTCAGAATTTGGTCACTGATAATTTATGTTCTCTAATATCTGAACCTGTATTATATATTAGGTGGTTTTCTAACAACTAAAGTGTTTTCTTTTAGTTGTTCTAAAGGAAGTCTCTCTGTTAATGTGTACTTTTAGTGTTTTCCAGGCATATTAACTTACTATTTTCTTTATAATCTAGATCTGTTTTGGCTCAAGGGAGCCTATGTAATTTAGTGTGTGTTACCTTGGATTAGAGCTTTAATAACATTTTTTCCCCTGCTAGGGAACTATTCTATTCCTACAGGAAATTGTTTTTTCCTCATTTTTATTGATTTCCAGTTTTCCATATTTCGTGATTTTCTCTAAGTAAGTGCATGAAATTTCATTTTAGAGTTGGCTTAGAGCATCAGTGACAAATATTTTTTTCATCATTTGTCTTCATCCATGTATTCTTAGCTCCAAGCACAGTGCTAGGCCCACTGTAGAGGGACAATAAATATTTGCGGAAATCAATAGCTCCCCAAAGCCTTTCTTGAATTTTTCCTTTGGTCACCTAGCGCGAGAATGAAATCTTTATACCATTTTGCCTTTTGAGGCCCAATTCCTTAGTTCTTGCACAGATCGGCATTATGTCATTTTTCTTCTGTGGGATAAATTTTTTTTGTGACAGCTGACTCCTCTGGGTGAATGAATTTCTGTATCAGCTGTTGAAGTACTGAGTTTGGGTTTAGAAAAATACAGAAAACATTTGTCCATCAAGCCTTTAGAGATTACTTAGCAGAAGAGAGAGGATGTATTTAAATCAGAAAAATTTGCTTTCTATTTCAGATTCGGATCAGCCATCTAGGCTGGTCCTAACTTCCTGGATGCAGTAGATTCTTTTGTTAGATGATTGGATATGAATTTTGTAAGCCAAGATTATTTTGCTTGTTGATTCTATTTACATTTTGGAAGAGGCAATAATTCTAAATAACTATAGGTAGTATACACATTGCTAGTTTGATGGCCCTCTGATACAAATTCATCTTTTTCTTCAGTTTTATTGCAGTAATTATTATCATTATTTTTTAACTTTATTTAGTTATTTTTTTATGTGATTCTGAGGATCGAACCCAGTGCCTCACACATGCTGGGCAAGTGCTCCTCCACCACTGAGTCACAGCCCCAGCCCTGCAGTAATTCTATTTTTAAATACTTTTTTTTTAAGTTGTTGATGGACTTTTATTTTATTTATTTATATGTGGTGCTGAGACTCGAACCCAGTGCTTCACACATGCTAGGCAAGTGCTCTACCACTGAGCTACAACTCCTGCAGTAACTAATACAGTTGGTAAACACTTTTTTGTCTTTGGTTTCATACAATTGAAAATAATATTGATAAGCTTTTTTAGTAGTGATTCTACAAATCTCATTAATATTTTGGTTTCTTTTACCTTATGTTGTGTGTACTTTTGTTCATGTAATTTGATGTAGTAGGAAATAATTTCTAAGTAATGACATTCATCAAAGAATTTGAAGACATTTCCATAAAGGAAGTATATATGTTAGTCTTCTCTATATAACCTTAGTCAGCGACTTGCAGTTGACAGTCCAGATGTGACAGTGAAATAGAAGGTGGGGAACAGGAATATTGTTACCTTTTTCATGGATAAGAGCTGTAACATAGCTTTACTAAGAATGTAGGGGTACCATTTAGTGTTAAGTAATTGTTTATGCAGTTCGTGTTTTATGTATTTCATAGAACCAAATTCTCACTTCAGATCTGTTATGAAAGAGGGTACTGAGTAAGTCATTAAAAAATGCTGCATATGTAAAAGGCAGAATGGGAGATGTTGGTGGTGTTTCTCTCATTTGGCATCTGCTCTTGCTGGTGAACTGTGAATGTATCATTATCAGTTAGTGGGAACGCCTGAGGCAGCCTTCAGCAGGAAGCCAGGCGGCTTGACCCTGCCCTTCCTGCTAAGTTGGTGGCTACTAACTACTACACGCATTGGATGGCTCTGTGTTCTGGTCTTGGTCCATAGCCAGAGATTTTGGGGGAAATGGGAGACAGAAGGAGGGAGGAGGAAGGCGCGGAGCTAGAGACAAGCCCGGGCTGGGTAGAGTGGGAGTGGTGGATGGGGTCTGGGAGAGGAATTGATAGATTGCTGCTGGCTATTGTTAGTACCTTAAATTAAGGAAATATAGCAGTTCTTCCTTGGCCTAAGTCACCTGATGTGGTTCATCCTTTTTCTAAAGAAGTCACTAACTGCATTTATTAGCAGTATAAAGATCATTTACTTAGACTCTGCAAACTCTCTTCCTTGAGGTGCCCCTTGGGATGAGATACTGAAGTGCCATGGGACTGCTCTTGCTCTTAGGATGCCCAGGATTAATGGCTTGGCACAATTACACTGTGAATCTGGGTCTCGAGAGAGGATGTAGGCCATTTCCAGTCTTGAGTTGCAGACTCTCTGTCAGGTCATACATTTACTGATTTGGCATAACAGCCTCCTTCTACAGGGAATCAAGCCTGGCACCTCTTGACCACAGAAAGGAGATCCTGTGCTTAGTACCTCACCTTACCTGTGCCTTACTTGGAGAGGAATGATGTCAAGCAGGGGGAAAGGGCACAGAAGGTGGAAGGCAAGAGGCAACGCACAGACAAAAGTTTGTGGCATCAGGAAGTTAGAACTGGAGGTCACAGAGCAACCAAGTTCTCAAGAATCTCTGGGGATGTGGCAGGCATGCTTGTTGGATACAGGAAGGGCTCACACCCTTTCACTTTGCGTTTCTTAGAAAACAGTGAGTGTGTAATCTGGAAGCCTTAGGGATATTCAAACAGATTGATGAGACAACTCACAAACCATGTTTTAGGATGAACAAGGTGTTTACTGTATGTGGTGTTAAGGATTGAACCCAATGTGTGAGGCAAGTGCTCCAACACTGATCTATAACCCCAAACCTTGACTCCCACATTTATTGTCTGTGTGATTAAAGATATGAGTCAGTATTGCTCTAAGTCTCAGTTGCCTTATCTATAAAATGGGGGATAGGTACAGTGATTTTTGTAAAGAACAGTTGAGATGTGTTAGATATTTTTAACATAATAATAGTAATAAATAGTCATTGAAAGTTAGCTGCTGTCACTGTTAACACTGCTGTTCTTCGTGATCTTTAACATTTATGCCTGACTTTCCCAGCTACCGGAGGATTGCAAGTTCAAGGCTAGCCAGGGCAACTAAGGGAGGCCCTGTTTCAAAAAAAAGGACTGGGACTGGAGGTGTTGCTTAGTGGAGGAGCACTTGCATAGCACGTGGAGTACTGGGAAAAATAAATCCGAGTTTCATATTCCTGATAGCTGGGTATAAATGACTTTAGTGACAGTGTTTGTGCTTATTGTCATGTTTGCAGTGAAAATCAGTGCATTTTAGCTTATGCCATATTCTGATTAAGTTGTGAACTTATCAAAAAATAAAGTAAAATAAAGCCCCAAAATTCCCCAAGTCCTGGTCAATTCAAGGGATGCAGGTTGAAGTAGTGCTTGGTAAGGGCAAGTCTTGTGACTATGTTGAAGATCTCAGATGGGTTGTGCAAAGTCAAGAGCCTGCATTGCACTCTTCTAATGGTGCTGTTTTTTATGGATTGCTGTTCAAAGATGATATTCAGAAATTGCTAGATATGCAATAAGGTGGTACCTCCTTTATAAATAAGTTCTTTGGTCTTCTTCCTCTGTGCAAATAGGAAGTGTGGCAAAGACTGGTGTCATAGATTCCTTGGTTTTTTACTTTTAGGGAATTAAATATATCAAACTATATTTTTTAAATGAACATATATATATATAATATATATAATATATATCTGTTAACTTGTATTTTACAGCATGCCAAGAAGATAAGATGACCTACTATAACACTCATACCCCATTTGTCAGGGCCTTAATTCAGTAGATTATTTCTTACTTACATAAAGTCTGAAGTGAGTTTTCTCCATAGGTGGGGATCTACCAAACCAAGAGGCATTTATTACTACCAAGGACATTCAACTATTAGAATATCTACCTTGAAAGAGCAGAAATCTTAGCTTATCCTTGGCTTAGTTATATGTGTGACCATATTTAGACTTTGAACTTTTTAAAAGCTGCTCGTAAAGATTTACTTATAAAATGGGAATACTTTGGATTCTTTAAGTAGAGTTTTTGTCCTTAAAGGAGGTCCAGTTAATGACTTTTAAAAGGACAAAATAAGTGTAAGTTCAAACTCAGCAAAATATAGAAGTAACTCATACTGGGTGAGAAGGGAGAATTGTGGTTCCATGTCGGGGCAGCAGTATGTGGAGAGTTAGTGATTGTGGTGTTGTAGGAGTTGGATAGAACTAAGTGAGTTAAGTGTTGGGAACCAGTGACACATCAAGAAATGGGTGAATCTGAGGTGATGGTAGCTTTGTAGTAAGGATGGATGAAATGTCCCCAAAAGTGAGTAAGGACTGTTAACAGATTCACAGATTTCCTACACAGAGAAAGCAAGCAGAAAGATGGGGCTAGTGAAGTCTTAAGGAGTATTAACGTGTTCCTGGTGTCCAGAATAATGGCAGACACACATTTTTTAAAACATAGTCAACATATTTGGATTTACAGAGCAGCTTCATTCACTAGGGGACATTTTGTTTTGATTCAGCATAAATCATTTCAAAAGGATGTTTTATAGGCATCAAATATCATTTTTCCTTTTTTTTGTTTAAAGATTTCAAGCAATATTATAAGATGAATGCCTTAGGATAAATTAAAATTTATCTGCACCTTTATATACTTTTTTCTCATTAGATTAATACATGTAAATTGTGTGTTTATATTCTATTTGTTCTTTGCTTAAACTGTAGAAAAACTACTTGAAACAGTCTACATGTATTATATATCAACTGTAAGTATTTTTTGTCAGCTAATTAAAATAATTGAATATCAAAGCACATCTCTCTGTTAAGAGTGAAGGGGTACTATAAATTGGTGGTTTAGACCTTTAAAGTTTAAATAGAGCTAAATGAAGTTGACTTGCATTGAACTTAATGAGCTTCTAATCCGAAAACAAAGGTACTATGTTTTATATATAACATTCCCATTAAGAAAACCAGATATTTTAGCTAACGTTGTTGGAATGTGCTTTGTAGAGGTAGGGATCTTTTGAAATTAGAATAAAAAATAATAAAAATTAATTCTACTGAAAATTTATTTCATACTTTGCATTAAATCTGGTAGTTTTGTGAAGTTATAGACACAAAATAAATTATATCCATACCTTTTACAGAGATTACTTGGATTAAGAATTTTCTGTCTTTGTTTTTAGTAAATTTTCTTATACTTTTGTGTTTTTGTCCAGATCACTGTCCTTCTGTCACTTGAAAGCCCAGGAGGATGATAAAAAGAAATTTTAAAAAATGTCAGTGTTCCTTGTTCTTTCTTTTCAGAATGAAAATCTGGCATATTAGGTATCGAGGACCTTAGTCTTTCCAGCCCATGACTCACTCTTCATATATGATATAAGCTGAAGAAGCCCAATAAAAAACTTCATTTTTATCATGGAAATTGAAGTAATTGACTTACCCAGTTTTAACTGTTTCTTTGTGATCCAACTTTGCAAAGGAAAATAATTGAATAAAGTGAGGAAAGGAGAGGTAAAATCAGAGGGAAAGAGTTCTGAAAGAGTTCTGAAAGGAGGGTATGGTACTGAGCAGGGCAGTGAAGGTGTGATGAAGTATTGGGAGAGATTAGCTTTCATGGGAATCCATGTTAGTGTACTGGTGCTAACTAAGGACTGTGGTGTTTACTCAAAATGTGTCAGACATTAGGCCTTTTCTGGTGGTTTTGTCCATACTCATTCCATAGTGGTTTTTACCCCTTAGTGTATTCTATCTGCAATGGTGAAAAACATCACTGAAAGAGAGAGTAAAGCAGAGAATAGGTCAGCTTTTGGTGTTAAACCAGTTTAGCTTGAGGTACCCATGTAAGTTATGTGCACAACCAAATTCCATTTAAAGCCCCCCTTTCCTCTCAAGGTTCTCTAAGTGAACAATTGATATGTCAACTGAAAATGGCAAATATTCTCAAAGTAGCACAGAAACAAGTTTTGTCACAAAGATATATTGTTTTGCTTTGTGCAGTTTCTGTTATGGGTACATAAAAGCAGTTGCCATGTGTAAGTTGAGTGTGTATGTTGCTTTGAGATCTGAAATTAATGGGACTCTTTTCTATTCAGTACATTTTGAAGGAATTTTATTTGGCATTGAGATAAGTGACTCCAGTAGAGATTTTCTTTTGTACATATAAAAAAGGTCAACATGGAGTTATGCAAGGAATGCATTTTTAGGTCATGTGTGTCTAAGAAAGCAGGCAAATAAACATCTTCTCTTTGTGTGCTGAAAGGGAGGAAATGCTGTTTATTGGCACGCCATCACTACACTCAATTTTTATGAAACGATTTTGCAGGAAAGCAGTTGTGCAGTAAAATGGTTAGGCAAAATGTTTGAATCCAACACTCTCTTTTCTCCAGGGACAGAACATCTTCTAACATTAGATTTACATACATGTGTGTTCTCAGATATAAATGTATACACATGTGCACATATGCATATACCACACGTGCTTAAACACATATACCCCACAGGTTTCTGGACATATGGAGAGAAAAAAGTGTGAAAAATGAGACTCTCTCTTTTTCTCCCCACAATGGTGTCAGGGATCAAATCCAGGGCCTTGAGAAAAAGAGACTTATTTAACAAAAATCTTGCAATTCTAGTAAGCACTGAATACCTATACAGTGAAAACACAGCTCAGAGCTTGTAATAAATCTTTCCAGGTTTCTTGTTATTAGAGTTCTTTGAGGATATGTGGCATGGAGTTTTCATTAGTTTTTGTAAGTAACTACCAGAGTAGAATATGTGTAAATTTAATTCTTCTTTTAAAATTTCAGACTTTACTCAGTTCATTTATGAAATTTAAAAATAATTTCCAGAAGGGAATATGTATTACAATTCAGACCAAAATGAATAAGAGGGGAAAGGTTATCTGTTTATTCATTTGTGCAAATGTGATATTATTTGTCAAAATAAAATTTTAGCTGTTGGGGCTGTGGTTGTAGCTCAGAAGTACAGCACTTGTCTAGCATGTGTGAAGCACTGGGTTCGATCCTCAGTACCACATAAAAATACATAAATAAATGTCTAACTACAACTAAAAATTTTTTTTTTAGCTGTTATGGGATTAAAATAAAATTAGTAATCATCTATCAAACAGTGTTTTAGCAGACAGCTGGTAGCAGAGATACCAAATTCTACTTATCTTCAGCAAGGGAAATGAATTCTTTAATGAAACCATCAATCCAGGAGTAGGGAAGGCTACAGATGTCAGAGTAGGCCTCTGGCCCCAGTTTCTATGGGATTCTTTTGCATTAGGTACTTAGCTGCCACAGGGCTTCCAGCTCCACAGCCAGATACAGCAGAAGGAGAGACAAAATGTCTCTTTCTTCCGGTGTTTGCTTTGTGGGAGTGGGGAAAACTTCCTGAAACATACTGTTGCCACCAGTATCATTACTCAGTTCCTTACTGAGTTTCACTGTTAGAACTATCTCATAGGTTTAACCCAGTCACTCTGGGGAATTGGACTGCAGTGATAGTCTTATTCAGGATCCAAATTCTCTCCCTGAGCTAAGGTCATGGCTGCTATCCCTGGAGGCATAGAAGAGAGGGAAGCCCTTGCAAATTAGAGCTTTACTAGCAAGTGTTAAGCCAGAGTGGATAGGCAATTAATTCTGCTTTTAATAAACAGAAAATGATGGAAAAGAATGCATTTTTAAAAATCATGGAATGTGTGTATTAAATGAAACATTTGGTTTTTGAGTTCATTTTTTTCCCCTCTGCTGGTTATCAAACCCAGGGCCTTGCGAGGCAGGCACTTTAGCACTGAACTACACCCATACCCCTTTGAGTTTACTTTAAAAAAAAAAATACTCCATTTTTGTAAAGAAATGATAGATTTTGCTAACAAATAAGAGTTTTTACTCCCAAACAGAGCATTTATCCAGGAATTCTTAAGTAGTCTTTGCATAGGGTTGGGACTGAACATCATTTTGTCTTCATCACTCAAAATGAGGGAGTTCTAAATCCATAGCTGATAGTCATTGTTGGTGATCTTAGGACAACTGCTGCCACCCTTGTTACATCTTATGAAATAAGTAATATCCTAAGTGGGAGTATTTATACTTATAGCAACTTTCGAAAAAGTCTTCAGTATTTTACTTTTTGAAAAAGGCATTTCCTGTGGATGTTTTGGCAATTGAGTTTAGTAAATGAGGAAGGTGCTACTGTGGGGTTCACAGCAATTTTATACCATGTGATCAATCCTTCCTCCCTATCTCTATCTCTTTCTCTCTCTCCTCTTTGGATCAAACCCAGAACTTCACACATGCTGAGCACTCACCCTACCAACTGAGCTACATCCCCATCCCTATAGTATGTAGATTTTAAATTTTTTGTTACTGGGAATAGAACCCAGGGTGCTCTACCACTGAGCTAAATTTTTTTTGAGACAGAGTCTTGCTAAGTTGACAAGGCTGGCCTTGAACTTGCAATCCTCCTGTTTCAGCCTCCTAAGTTACTGGGATTGTAGGCATGCACCACTGTACCTGGCTAGCATGTGAATGTCGGACACAGTCTTGAGGTCTGTGATGACTGACAGGAATCAGAGAAATCTCAATAGTAATAATGGAAACAGCCATTGTTTATTCATCACTTGCACACTCTGCCAAACCCATGCTTGACAGGTAGTGTATTCATCATTTTTTTTTTTCTAAAGAGAAAACACAACTTGTCCCACACTTCCTGTTGTGTAAGAGGAATAAGATGGGATTCAAAACCAGGGTTTTCTGTCCCCAATTCCCATGTTTCTGATATATCATACTTCTAAAGAAGTAAGACCAAACAATAGCAATTCTGTCTTCTTTTGATGCAAGATACTATATCAGATCCTTGGGCAGGTTCACAGATATGCTCCAGAATGACTTTGGTATAGTGTAGAACAAAAGTTATTCTTTTCTCATTGTAGCAAGGCTGAAAGGAAGTTCAGCTGTCTTGCCTTCTTCCTAATTGACCCTTCCCTCCACAAAGAATGAAATTACTCTTCTGCTAAGAACCTTCTGTGTGCCTTTCTGTCTCACTGGGAATGGGAGCTAAAGGTGTAGACTGGCTCCGTGCTTTCTCTCTTGCAGTACTTTTCTGTTCTCTGATGTCATCTCCATCTGTTCCTCTCTTCATTGACTCCCTCTCTGCTCCATCCTCCTTGCAGTTCCTTGACCCCCTCAGTCCTTTTCTGACTCAAGGTCTTTGACCTTGGGGTCTCTCTCTCTCCTGGGTTGCTTCCTTCGCTAGGAATCAGCATAGCTCATTCTCTCCTGTCTTTCAAACCTTTACTTAGATTGTCCTGATTAGAACCTCCCTGTGTGCCACTCCATATGGCATGGACTAACTCTTTACCTTTCTTCCTTCATCTTTCCAATATTTTTTAAAAAATGTTTTTATTAAGGCATTATAGTTATATATAATAGTGGGGTTCATTTTGACATATTCACAAGTGCATATAACATAGTGTTTTTGTCAGCTTTTTTATTGCTGTGACCAAAAGACCTGACAAGAACAATTTTAGAGGAGGGAAAGTTTATTTGATGCTTCCAGTTTTAGAGGTATGAGTTCATAGATAGCCAGCACTGTTGCTTTGGGCCCAGGATGAGGCAGAACATCCTGGCATCAGTATGGTGGAGGAAAGCCGCTCCACACTTGGTAATCAAGAAGCAGAGAGAGAGAGAATGAGAGAGATATCTGCTTATTAGGGCAAAATATATACCCCAAAGGCAAGCCTCCAATACCTACCTTTCCTAGCCACACCCTACCTTCCTAGTTACCACCCAGTTAATCTCTATCAGTGGATTAATGGATTGATTAGGTTAAAGCTCTCATAACTCAATCATTTCACCTCTAAACCTTCTTGCATTGTCCCACATGAGTTTTTTTGGGGCACCTCACATCTAAACCACAACACATGGTTTGTTCCATTTTGGTCTCCAGTACTTCCCCTTTTTTGTTCTCTGATCCCCTTTCTCTACTCTATTAGTTTTCCTTTATTCACTTATTATTATTTTTTTTTAAAGAGAGAGAGAGAGAATTTTTAATATTTATTTATTTTTTAGTTTTCGGCGGACACAACACCTTTGTATGTGGTGCTGAGGATCGAACCCGGGCCACACGCATGCCAGGCGAGCGGACTACCGCTTGAGCCACATCCCCAGCCCCTCACTTATTATTTTTAATTGTTAAATTACAGTTTTATAGAAAACTGGAATGCACTGTGTTATATTCATACATGCACATAGCATAAGTTGGTCAACTTCAAATCCCCAGTTCTTCCCCTTTTCCTCTCCTCTCTCTCCCTTAGTCCATAAGGTTTTGTCTGTTCTGTGTGTTGCTGGATGCCAATTACAGTAATCCCCCTTATCCACAGTTTTACTTTTTGTAGTCTTCATCATCTGTGGTCAGCTGTGGTTTAAAAATGTTAAATGGAAAATTCCAGAAATAAATAACTTATGAGTTTTAAATAACTGTTGTTACAGTATGTTTTACATAATTATTATGTTTTATTATCAGCTATTGTTATTAATCTCTTATTGTGCCCAATGTATCAATTCAGTGTTATCCTAGGTATGTATATATAGGAAAAACAGTCTAAAGAGGGTTTGGCACTATCCACAGTTTCAGACATCTTCTAGGGTTGTTTTTTTAAGATGCTGGATATCAAGCTCAGGGCCTTGCACATGGTAGGTAAGTGCTCTACCATTGAACTGCATCCCTGTGTCATGAAAACTCAGTAAGGGAAGACGCCTTTACCTAGATCAAAACCTGGCACAAAGTAGAGGCTTAGTAAATACTGTTGACCAGATGAAAGAGTCAGTGACTCATATATAGATTAGGACTGTGGCTGTCGTCAAGCAGGTGCACTGCTGAGAGAGATTCACAAGGGCATGGTATTACTTAAATGCAAAATCTTTAGAAACTTTTGTCAGATTAGTGGTGTCTAGTCCTTTTGTGTCGTCAAAAGAATAGATCAGAGTGTCTGGTTTTAGTCAGCTTATGTTACTCTGATATTTCTCAAAACACAAAAATTATGTAAATTTTTAACTTCATGAAGCTTTTTCCAATCTCACTGACTTCTGACATTTCAGAAGTCCTTGAAGGCCAGCACCCAGAGGCTTCCATGTGACTCTGCAAACCCAGAGACCATCATATTGACACTTTTGTGGTTTGCATGTGCTGCTTACAGATAATAAGCCTGAATGCCATGAAGGGAGATCCTTATGGATTTAGTATTGTTTCTGCTACCCCAATAGCCTGATGGCAGGCAAAGAATATACATGTATAGCAGGGAAGAACAAATGACCTTCAAATTTCAGACCAGACTGAAGATGCGTATGGTGGTGGTGGTTACCATTTTTGAAGGACTTAGACCTTTACACCTTTTCTATCTTGAGTTGTTTGCATCTCATGAAAACCATTCCTTGAGTATGTGTGATATTCCAAGTTCTGTACAAAGTACTAGCAATACAGTGATAAAGGAGTGAAGTTCTATCTGTATCCAGCATCCAAACAAGTAGGGAAAGCAGACATTTACTAACATATATGTAAATGAACAATTTAATTTATTTATTAATATTTATTTTTTAATTGTAGTTGGACACAATACCTTTATTTCACTTATTTATTTTTATGTGGTGCTGAGGCTCGAACCCAGGGTCTCGCACGTGCAAGACGAGCGCTCTACCGTTGAGCCACAACTCCAGCCCCGTAAATGAATAATTTTAAAAAATATGATCAAAACTCTGAAGAAAAACAAAAACAACAAAAACACCACACAGGCAATGTGAGGGTAGGAGGGACCAGGGGAGACTTCTCTTAGAAACTTATACTTAAGGTTTGACTTTTGAGTAGGTCTGAAGGCTCTTGCTTTATTATTTCGTAGATTTATTAGCAACCATCACAGTTAGCAAGTAGCCTCAATGCCAAATCTCTGTAACAGGGTGCACGATATCATGAAGTTTAATGAAACTCAAAGGTTACTTAGAGAATAACTGTTTCTTTTAGGCTAATAGTGTTGCTTAGAGCAACAGGATTCTGTTGGATGTGGAGTCTGTGTGCAAACAGCTTGTATGGCCAGGATATCTAGCAGCAGCTATGTGACAGGGAAAGGGTGGTGGTGGCTGTAATCTCCATAGTTGAAGAATAAACAAATATTGATGTGGGACTTTAAACTATGGCAGTGCCAGGTAATTCTAGGAGTTTCAGCAGCTATACTAGAGGTGGATTATATATTTTTTTTGGTTAAGGTGTCTTTCTGACTGCTTCAAACTGTCCAGAAGAAAAATAAAGAAGGAGGAGGGGAAAAAAAAAACTCTTTGTGTTTATATCAAGAATATAAAGTTCTTTTACATATGAATTGAATGACAATTGGTCTTTAGAAACCGTACTTGTACTTCTCTAGCAGCAGTGTTTTATCTTGTGAGGTTAACACCTTGTAACATTGTTAGCAGTATTTAATATTTAAATGGCTTGCAGCTATCCTCTACCCTGTGGAATACAAATTTCTGCAAAAATGACAGCTCAGAATTTTTTCAGTCTCTTCCATTATACAGTGTGATGTGACTTTCCATATAAGGAAAACCAAACTAAAACAAAGCTCTACAGGCTCCTTGGAAAACCATTTAGGAGGTGCTCTGTTTAGTATGTCCATGTCATAGAATTGCCATTTCTCTGCCACAGCATCAGGATCCTTAACTTTTAGTCTGCTTTGATATTCTACTTTTCTGCCTTTTCCCCTTAGTTCTTAAATGCATGGCTCTATGAGGATTGCTGCATTACTCAGAAACTTGGTGTGTTTGTGGATTATAGTAGGAAATTAATCAGGGAGTTGCCATTGCTGACTTGACTGCCTTTTAAAAGCAGAGTTTCTCAAAGTGGGGAGTGAACCCCTGTTTCAGAGCACCTGCTCCTAATCTCTAGGGATGCTTCTTTCTGTTAAAACTGGATTTCTGAGCCCAATCCCAGAGTATCTGAGTAAGAAACTCTAGGATCCAAATAGGGATGAGCATTGCAGTTCAATTCTCACAGGCCCCCAGAACTCCATAATTATCATGACTTCATCCTACACATTTGAACATTATTTTGATGCTTCTGTGGTAGCAGAGAGCACCAGAAGCTTACACAAGTCCACTTTAGTGCTGTTGCTGGTGCTTATAAATATTTCTTGAAAAGTGACTCAAAGTTGTTTTTTTTCTCTTTTTTCTTCAAATTTTGACCCTCTTTTCTTTTCAGAAAAGACCTGATAATGTACCTGTCTGTTCTCCATGGGCCAAGTGATACAGTTACAAAGTTAAATGAAGGGAATTCTTTTCAAGTTGTGAAAATAAATTATTTTAAGACAATAAAGGCTTGTTTGTAAAACAATTGTAAAGAAAATAAAGAGATTTTATTCTTTTGGGAATCTTGTCATTTCCAAGGACTTTGCTAAATATGCTGTCAACTCTGTAAGTCATTTCAAAATAAACACAGCTAAAGAAGTAGTTCAGCTGCACGAGGTCACACACCTGTAAATTCAGCATCTAGGGAGGCTAAGGCAGGAGGATGGCATGTTTGAGGCCAATCTTAGCAACTTAGCCAGATCCCGTCTCAAAATAAAAAGGGCTAGGGACACCCCTGGATTCAATCCCAGTATTGAATAAAAAAAAAAAAAAAAAGATCAGCTGAGATTGAAAATCCTTCTGCCTGTGCCCTGACTGGCTGATTGATCAACTTGATCTAGCTGTTTTTCCCCTTCAAAATTCTCCTTGCATGTGTAGCAAAGATTTATGGTGACTTTGGAGGAGAGGAGATGGATTTTTAAATAAAAGGTTCCAACTTTCATTTCTGTGTCTCCAGTACTGAACTAAATGCTTAGTACATAGTGGGCTCTCAGTAAATTCTGCGGCAGCTGGAGTTTCTTGGGGTGGTCTTCTTCTAGGATATGATTAAGTTTAAACTGTGCCTTCTCAGGAAAGAGTCTACCCCACTGAGAGAGTGGAATAGAGTGAACAGTCATTTGAGTCACTAAAATCTGCTGCTGATGGCTAAAAAGCAAGGGTAGTGGCCAGTGATGGTGATTTGAAGTGCATAGGTCATAATACATTTTGTATGTTTCCAGAAAATGAGCATGGAACAACTGCTCATAATTCAGTCAAACCTGGTGCCACAGGTAGAGGGACCTTGAGAGAAAGAAGCAAAGGGCACAGCCACCAAATATAAGGAGTAAGACAAACAGTTCTTTGGGGAGGCCCAAGGCTGTATTGGTCCTTCTAGTATGCAGAGAAGGAGGAGGCCCTGAGAAGTCTTCTCTTAGCAGGCTGAGAACAGAAAGGTTGCAGAGGTGCTGAGGCTACCCATGGAGGAACTCAAGAGGAATAATCTCTAGAGCTGCATCTACATAACCTCTTTAGAATAGAATATATTGATAGAATTTGAGTGTGTTGGTATATCATATAGATAACAACAAGAGCCCCATTTATGCATTTTACTTTGTTATTTCTTCTAAAATAATGTGCATCTTAAGCCTTGTACTGGTTTGGCTTTTTGTTTTGTTCTTTTTTTTTTTTTAAACACAGAATCAAAACTTGGGATATATGCCAGGTACAGTGGCACACACCTATAATCCCAGCGGCTGGGGAGGCTGGGGTGGGAGGATTGTGAGTTCAAAGCTAGCCTTGGCAAAAACAAGGCACTAAGCAACTCAGTGAGACCCTGTTTCTAAATAAAAAATACAAAATAGGGCTGGGGATGTGGCTCGTGGTCAAGTGCCCCTGAGTTCGATCCTCAGTAACCTAAATAAATAAATAAACTTGGATGTAGCTAGAGGATTAATTAACAAGAATGCATTTTTTCACTCTGGTGGCATTTTTGTTACCTTGAAACTTGAAGATGCTGTAAATACTTCCAAAAAAGCTTTTTAGTAAGTTCACATTACTTTTCAGAAAAGACTTATTTTTGTCTGTATAATAATTCTAATTCAGCTGGGTATTATGGCACATGCCTGTAATCCAAGAGACTCTGGAGGCTGAGGCAGGAGGATGGCAAGTTTGAGGCCAGCCCGGGCAACTTAGAGAGAAGTCTCAAAACAAAAAGGGCTGCTAGGGTATCTCTGGTTCAAATACCAATTACCCCTGCCCCCCCAATTCTAATTCATGACTTTAGTTTTCCCACTCCTACCTGTTATATGTCTATCTCTTATATTCTGCAAACCCCCATAAAGGCATAGAGAGACTCTTACGTGTGGAAAATTCCTTTGGGGTTTTAGCAATTCACAATGCTGTTCTTTTGATTGGCTCTTCACTTGCTCATTTCTTTAGTAAGAAGATTCACTTATAATTAAAAAAAAAAAAATTGTTAGCATCAGTGGTCAAAAAGCCCCATCCCTCCATCTCCCCTCTCCATACTAGTGTTCGAAACCAGTGTTTTGGGTAGGTTTCCTTTTTAAAAACAGTATGTAGAATTTGAGCTCATGCTTCCGTATGAAGACCAGAATCATTTTCTTTTTATACAACCCTTTCTGAGAATAGTGATGCTGTTTTGCTAAAAATGTTCTTGTAGTAAAGATGTTTTACAGACTAGGTATTTATGAAATGCCTCCTAGTCGTGGTGGTTACATTGATAAGAGTTATCTTTTTGTGCCAGCAAAAAGTATCAAATGTTGATCTACATTCTAAAAAATTTGCCATTCCCCTCCAAATAGCTATTTTTGTATGTGTGGAGGAATCTAGTGAATATCCTTTGGATTAGAAATCATTTTAAGATTAAATCACTGATATTGCATGAATTAAGCAAGTGAAAGCAAATGAGATAAGAATGCTTAGGTTCCACAAAATAAATCGTACAATTATAAGAGGTGGAGCTTGAAATATTGTCCTGTTTTTTGGGGAAGAACTTATTAATGACACTGTATTTAATGACACTGTGTATGATTGTAACACATATAGCCACATGTGGGAGTATTCCTCTTGCAAACTTCTAGAAATCACGATTTTGTAATGTAGCTTATAGAG
Organism: Marmota marmota marmota; assembly: GCF_001458135.2. Classification (NCBI taxonomy): domain Eukaryota; kingdom Metazoa; phylum Chordata; class Mammalia; order Rodentia; family Sciuridae; genus Marmota; species Marmota marmota. Next base: position 19,399,900 of record NW_025999998.1, on the reverse strand, counting down.
TGATTGATAATTAAGCCTTTCTTTTTTGAGAAACCTTGTAAATTTGGATTAATTGAGTTTCATTTATGTATTTATTTTAACTAGTAAGGTCGTGTTTTTTGGAATTGCTTTATTTTCCCTTGTAAGGAATATGTTACATGTTGCTTGCCTTAATATGATAAGGCCTAGTCCAGAATTTGTTATCAAAGGAGGGGCCGTTTTTCCCCCCAAATCTTTCAGAGGCACTAATTATAGAAGATTTTGTAGTGACATTATCCTCTACCAAATCTTTATGCAGCATTGTGTGTCTTGTCTCCACTGTGCATGTTTTCTTTAATTTTGACTGAATTCTAATAATACACAGGACCTGAATGAATACAGTTTGATGCCTGGACTTTATTATGAATAATCTGAGAGACTCTTAGTTCTGGAAATGCAAGGTCTAGTGTTACTCAGCACTAATTAAATAGTGCCAGTGAGTATGCTATTTGCTTTACACATGTCATTCCATTTTGCCTACATAGTGCCTCTGCAAAGGAGGTGGTATTGTACCTGCTGTACAGGTTGGGGAACAGAGGTTCAGAGAGCTCTTCTCAAGGCCCAGGGTTACCCCACAAGCATAGGAGTTATGCAGGTTTTGTCTTCAGTCTTAGCCCAGAACCATGGTACTTACTCTTATGCAGTGTTGTTTCTCCTGTAGCTTTGCCTATTTCATAAATTGATTTCTCTCCAGGGACAAACAACTTTGTCTCAGCTAGGGGTTATAGCCTATTTTCTGTTTTGTAACAATGCCAAGTACATAATTTAAAACTGTGCATTTTTTTAAAGTTGTTTATCTATAAGTGGTTGTTGCTTTTAAGCAAATGAGTATTAAAGGACAGGCAGGCGAGAAGCTAAGTCATACAGCAGCTATGTACGAGGGGAAAAGGGGAAGACCAGCATGCTGATGAGTCCTGTCTTTATAGTCCTGGGTTCATTGTTCCCTAGCACATAGTTTAGAGTTTGTGGGCCTCAAAAGTTCTTTTGTTGGCTTGTTTGTTTAGTTCAGTGACTGTTCCCTTGTGCTTTTGTAGTAATATGCACTTCTATACTGGAAAACCAAATAGTGTTGAAGTCATATGAATATAGTTTTGATTAAAAAAACAAAAACACATGGACAAATCTCAGGCAGAACAGTTGGATGTCAAATAGTTGTGTACTTATATACGCACGCATGCATGTGTGTGTGTGTGTGTGTGTGTGTTAAAGTGAAAAAAAGCAAACTAAAGTGTGATATAATTTTGAGCTTTTAATGGAGTGAAAGAAAAGAGAACCCTTTTGACCCTGAGATTGAACCAAGCTCACTAATGGGGGATTATATTTCCTTTTCCAGGAGTTGAGAATTGCTGTCAGTTCTGTAGAAAGTAATACTTAACATTTACATAGTTTATACCATGATGTTTTAGATAAAACTAAATTGTTATTGGTTATCACACAGTCAAGGAAGATATAACTATGGAGAATAAAAATAGTACCTTAAGGTTTTTAAACCTGGCAATGTGGAAGGAGTAGGAGAATGGACAGAAGTCCATGGCAAGGTGGCGATGGGGATGGGGGTAGGTGGTGGAGGGACATGTGAGGATGCTGATTTTCTTCTCTTGGTGGTATGTCAAGAAATACTGTTCAATGCTGTTGAAACAAGAAACAGAGCTAACCAATTGAAGAACTAAAAATAGCAAAATCAAGGAAACTAGGGACAAATTAGAGGTGAAGTAAGTGTGAATGAGTTAGATATGGGGGAGGCAGTGAGTCAATAGATACTGTCAGAGATTGACAAATCAAGAAGAGATATAAGCTTATTATTATGGTCATAACCACAGAAAGACAGTAAAAGCAAAAATAACAGGAGGAAATTAAAGGGGGGAATAAAGGCCTTGAGTTGCTTACTTTCCATTTATAACCGTGGTTCTATTTGGGAAAACTTTAGCTGCATATGCATTACTTTAAAAATAATTAAAGAAAAAAGTATTTCAGAAATTGTATGCATATAGTATCGGAGGTAATTTTCCATATGTACTACTGTGGCTGCACCTAATGCTAGGCTACTAGGGATCCCCTTTGCCAGTGATGGAAGTTTCTAGTTTCCAAAGACTCTGACAATGGTATAATGTGGTGGGGTGACAGCTTACACCATTCCCACTCAGATACTCAACTGGCATCATGATTAGATCCTGATCAAAATGTGAGAACAGTCTTTTATTTTTGGTACTAGGGATTGAGCCTAGGGTTACTTTACCACTGAGCAGTATCTCCAGTGCTTTTTAATTTTCATTTAGAGATGGTCCTGCTAAGTTGCTGAGGCTGGCCTCAGAACTTGCAATCTTTCTGCCTTAGCTTCCTGAGTTAATGGGATTACAGACTTGTGTCAGGACTTGGCTAACAGTCTTTAGATATAAGAAATTAAATGGAAAGAAACCACATGACCCTTCCTCATACAGGCAGAGAGAAAGGGCTTCTCCTACAGGAGCCGCCTGGAAGCCCATTCCTTGGCTGGAGCTCCTGCGTCTTCTGGATCCCACTTCCTTTTCTGGGATGCCACAGCCAGTCTGGAAAGTGGAGGCTAGTGTTGTCTTTGTTTTCTCTGGTCCAAGGAGTGGCTGAACTTCAGAGTACTGACTTCCTCCCAAGAACTTCCTGAAAGGGGAAATTTTGACTTTTCTGTATGAACACTTAAAATGCCTGTGGGTTGAACAATGGGGGATTTGGTTTTGTTTTGATCTTGGGAAGCACAGATAGTTGTGTTCATGGCGCCTCCAGGTGGGCAGTCAAGGAAGAAATTCATGGTAGGGCCAGGGAGGGAGCTTGAGCACTTGGCTTATGAAGACTTGGCTGTGCCATTTAGTTTGTGTGGTTGTGGAAGGCAATGTCTTTGGGATTCAGGCAAGTTATTTTATTTGAATGGCACAGTCTGATTGTGGCCTCTGGCCAGCTAAAATCCTGTGGCTCATTGATACTCTTGTTTAGATTCTGTGTACCAACTAAGAGCAGGTTTTTAAGGTTGCCAGAGCTTCCAGTTTTTCTAGAAAAACAAGGAGTCTGGTTTTTATGTGCAATCTCTTGGATTTTAAATATTGCCAACTAATTGAAATCATTTAAAACTATTTTATAGAATTTAAAAATAAGACTATTCTGTGGATGAAGTTCCTTGGCAGCCAGTTTTTAGCCTCTGTTTAGGACTTTGAACTGCTGACTTCCAGTTGTTCTCATACCATGATTGTTGAAAACAAGGTGAGCATCTACTGTGCATTTAATTCATATTGCATCTTGTCCCCAAAGCATTTAAAGATGCTTTCATTACATATAAGCCAACGTGAGTTAGAATTTTGTGAAAAAAGTGAAAAACAGTGTGGGGATAACACATGGAACCAGAGTGATGTGTTCTCCATAGTTGTGGATGCCATAGTGCACAGATAAAACAAGATAAAAACATAGTGCAAGTTAGGGAGCTGTAGCAATTCAGAGGGTTTGTCATGGTGTGCTCATTCTGAACTAAGTCTTCACAGTTAGAACTCCTTTATTATTTTGGGGCTGGATTTTTATAGTTTGAATAATTCCAAACACTGAACAAGCATATAGTAAGCTATTCAATAAAGTACAATGAAAACTTACCCGAGCATTTTTATATGAACCATTATTAGAAAGAGTAGAACAATTAGTCACGCTTTGTAATTTGTGTTAATTAAATCTTACCATAGGTAATTTAGGTTGGGCTATCATATGAATGTTTTATCATCACCTGACGTTCTCTTTAGTTCACCTGGGGTTGTTCAGAGATGGAGATATGTGTAAGCAGATGTGGTGCTAGGCAGCCTCACACTCTAGTTAAAAGTACAAACCTTGGTACAGAGTTCCTGAGCCCCACCATTAGTGGCCCCCTGGCCTTGAAGAAGTTAGGTGGCATCTTTGCCTCAGTTTTATTATTTGTCAGTTGGGTATGACTGTACTAGTACCTATTGTGTAAAGAGTGCTATAAAGACTACATGAGTAGGGATCTTTGAAGTCCTTACAATTGTGTATGGCACATAGCATTAGTATGTGTTAGTTTTTATCATGGTTCTCTCCTGGAACAATTAATGTTAAAAATTTAAAGACAGCAGGCAGGTCAGGCTTGGGTACATGGCCTGATGTATCAGAAGAGAGTACAGCTGGCTGTGTACACTGGGATAGAAGCTCTTAACTTTAGGACTGTTTGGACGTCATTAGGTCTATGGTTGTGGAAATGGATGTGATGGGGTGTTGGTGGGCCCATGTTTCAGAACTTAGAAATCGAAATCTCAGATCCAGCCTTAGTTGCCTCTCACTTGGTCTATGACATATAGCAAGTTTCTTTTTCTTTTTGAAGTTTCTTTTTCTTTGTAACCTCTCATTCTTGATTTGTCTGAATTTCCTTCCAGGTGGGAAGCCCTGGGGTATGTGATGATTTGGTGAGTTATAATCTTACATGATATGAAAAATTTGGGGAGTTATAAATATAACTATTAAATATTGTTGGTTTAATTTTCAGATTTTCATAAGGAATTCAAATGTTAGTGCTTATTATGTGAGAAAATTAAATTTTACCACATTATCTTGTAGTAGCCCATTAAGGACTTTAATCAATTGCTCAATATATTCTCCCTCCCCGCCAATGTTTAGTACTGAAAACCCAAAAGTGCATTCACTGGGTTATCTTCCTCCTCCTTCCAACACCCTGATTCCATCGACAAATTGATTTGAATCCCATTGTGCTTTTGAACCTTCCTGGTGGATTTTTGCTCTTTGTGCTGGCTGTAGTTTCTCATACACATTAGTCCTTCTTTTTGGGGGAAGTTGCTCTGAAGTGAGTGGTTAGCAGAGATGAAGACATACCCTGGCCTCTAGGCTACACCTAGAAGACAAGAGGAACCCAGCAGGAGAGGTCTCTGCCCACTTGTGTGAAAATGGGTGGATGATATCACGACTCTCTTTAGGAGCAGTTCATTTCATGTTTTCCTTAAAGAAAAATTCTTGGCCATTCTCTCACACATTTATTCTTCATATGAAATTTAGAATCATTTTGTCAACTTCTAAAAAAAATCTCATTGGTATTTTGAATGTGATTGTGCTAAATATATAGATTAATTTTGGGAAAATTTACACTTTTACAATCCAGGAATGTGGTATGCCTTGCTTTTTTTAAAAAAAAAATTAAACGCCTCCTCTTTTTTACCTCAGTAAGTGAAATTTCATACTTTCATTTATATGTGTCCTACACATTTCCTGTTAAATTTATTTCTAGATATTTTAGATTTTGTTTTTGATTGCTGTGGTGAATAGATGGTTCTTAAATTATATCTAGTAACTGGTGTTTGCTGATTATAGAAGAGCTGTTGATTTTTGTACGTTTGTAAGTGTGCTTGTGAAGCCCATTTACTGAATTGCCTGAAAATAGGAACTGATGTCGTCTGCATTTATTGTGTTCATGAATATAGGGGAAAAAACAGTCTGAGAAACTTGTATTTTTATTTTATTCTGTGTGAGACTATGAAGTATACTCTGGGTCTTTATTTTCACTCTCTTATACCTACCTTAGGATTTACCATGGTACATACTTGATAAGAGTTTGAAGAATTCTTCTTAACCTAATACTGTGTTGGTTTTTCAGTTGTTTCTCCTGTTTTCTTTAAGAAAAAATAGTTAAAATAATTATATATTATCCTCCAATAGTAATTTGGTTCCTTTCTAGTATTTGTCTCTTCTATTTTATTTTTTATTATTGGAGCTAAAACTTGCAGTATAATGTTCAATTAAGTCATCATTGCTGACTACTGAGTTTAATGGGAATGCCTTTAGTATTTCACTGTTGGAGTTTGAGGTAGTTTATTTCACTAAAGATATTTTTGTTTCTGATTTACTAGAGTTATTTTGCATCAAAATAAGGAGTAAATCAACATATGTATAATATATATGTGTATATGTATACACATATATTTTGAAATAGTTATCTTTTTCCAGCTTTGACTTACGTGATAACTTATTTCTCTGTATATTCTAGTATTGAAGTATTGAATTACTAGAATAATCCTTGTTATTCTAATATGTATTATTAAATTTAATTTCTTGTTTTTTCTTGTGGTTTTTGTCTATATTCATAAATTAGACTTTCTTTTCTATTTTTGTTATTCCAGCTTGATGAGTAAATTTTTGAATGTTCCACTTTTTTTCCCCAGTTCTATGAAGAGTATAAATCTGTAGTACATTAGCCAGTTCTTTCATTTTAGGGTAGGACTTACCTATAAAACTGATGCCAAAGGCAGTCCTCTATTCTTTTTTCTTATTATTAAATACTGAATATGTACTATAGGAAGAAATTTTGTAACAGATGACAAAAGGATACACATTACCTGATTTCTTACTTTGCAGTGAAAAGCACTTAAAAGTGCTTTAGTTTATGCTCTTCTAAACATTTTCCTGTATAGAAACACACACATATAAATATATATAAATTATATAGGTTGTTTTAGAAAATATCTTATTCTCTGTGCTACTTTGTAACATTTCAACATCTTTCTACATAATTATAATGAATCTACATTTTATGGGTTGCATAGTATTTTATTTCATAAACGTGTTTTTTAATCAGTTCTTTATTAATGAATATTTTGGATGTTTCTTATTTGCTTTATTATTTAAAATGTTGAGTGACCATTCTTATATAGACATCTTTCCTTAATTATCTCATTTTCCCCCCTCTTGTGACAGAGTTCCTCAAATGTAGTAATTGTATCCAAAGGTGATGAATATTTTTTAGTACACGTTTTGTCAAATTACCTTCTAGAAATGTTTAACTTACAAGGTGTGAGGGTATCCTTTCCCTTTAACTACCACTGATTTCTAAAAGAAAATAACTTGATGATAATTTAGCATATGACCGACCACAGGAGGGCTGGTCTCCCTGGCTTGATGCATGAAGGAAACCCAGAGCACATTTAGTTAATCTCACGGTGTTGCAATTAAGTACTTGGTACATTCAGGCATACGTGGTTCAGCCTTAGAGACTTACTACTTGGTCACCATTTTCACAGTCTTGTTCCTTTGGCTTGTTCAAGGGCTGAGAACCCACCTTTAACTCTGCTACCACTCCTGCCTTGGGAATACCAGAAGGAACAGCCAAAACTTTAAAGCAGCACTTTTAAAATTATTATTATTTTTTTATCAAAATGAAGTTTGTTATATATGAAAAAAAGTTTAAGGACTACAAAAACATACAAAATAGAGATGAAAAATTTCAATTTTACTTTATAGTAATAAACTACCATTTGAATTAGGTATCTACTGTTCTGTTCCAGGCTTGGTTGGCTGGCTGTTTTCAGAGGCATCAACTGGTAAGATGTCATTTTATCCCCTGACTTGTGTTGCTCTTGACAGCAGGGGAACTAACATGGGCTGACAGACTTTGCTTTCTTTACCATATTTAGTTTCATAATGTTTTTTCCAATAATGTATTATTTTTGCACTTGAGGAAGTTGGGGAGAGTTTAAATAGCTTCTTCAAGGTTAATAGGTTGATAGGTAATAAGTGACTGAGCTGGGATTCCAACTCAGTCGGATTGCATGGTACTTATTCTCCTGTTCCAGAAACCCCAACTGTGTAAACTTGCTTACATGGTAGCCAATCTCTACGTGTGGCAGGTGAAATTTAAGTTAATTAAAATTAAATAGAAATGAAAAATCCAGTTCCTCATTGTGCCATAGTTCAAATGCTCAGTAAGCACATGGCTGGTCACTGTTAACACAGATAAAAACCAGATAGATAAAAGTTCATGTCCATCATTGTAGAAGGTTCTGTTTGACAACCACTGAAATCTAAAAAATCGTGAGTGTTGGCTTTTTTAAAAGCCATATGCAGCCCACTTTAGAAGATTTCTATGCTTTAGATTTAGAAAGATAGCTCTGAAAACCCTGCTTTTTCAAGAAATGGGTCAAACCTGCTAGGTCCAAAATTTAGAAATGCATTTTTTTTATCATCTGAACTTTTACTATTAGGGTATGGATGCTCTGAGGAACATATTTCCTGTAAGATTGAGATCTCAAAGTGGGATATCCAAACAACAATGTACCTCCTTGTTGATGTTTTTTTTCTACGGTATGTGTATAATCTCCCAGCTAATGCAATCTGTGTTTTTAAAGGTATGTCTCAGGGGTGTTGCAGCAAAATGGGAGGAGGACTAACCCTGCCATCACCCTGAGTTTTGATTGTGGCTGATCTACTGCAGATTCTACTGCCTTAGGCAGGCTCTAGGCACTTCTCTTGTTGGTGTATGCACTTGGCCATTTGATAACTTTTCATAACATGGAGTCAAACTGGGGGGAGAATACCTGTGTCCAGGGCAGAGGGGATTCAGATTAGCAGTATGTAACAGAGTGTAGGGGTGGACTAGAGAGGAAGGATTTGTGATCCACTTGGTTTTCATAACAAAGTTTAAACCTTTAGCTCAAGAAGTTGTTCTTGACCAGATGTAGTGACACACACCTGTAATCCTGGTGACTTGGGAGGCTGAGGCAGGAGCATTGCAAATTGGGAGCCAGGCTGGGCAACTTAGTGAGACCCTGTCTCAAAAATAAAAAGGGCTGGGGAGGGCTGGAGTTGTAATTTAGTGGTAGAGCACTTGCCTGGCACATGTGAGGCACTGGGTTCAATCCTCAGCACCACATAAAAATAAATAAATAAAAATAAAGGTATGAAAAAACCCAAAAGGGCTCAGGATGTGGCTCAGTGGTAAAGTGCCCCTGGATTTAATCCTTAGTACCCCCACCCCCACCACTGTTTTCCCCACCTCCCGCCACCATATACATTTACATATACACAAAGAACTTGACAGTGAGTTAGAGAAACAGGTACTGGTTCTCCACATCTATGGAATACATGCCTGAGGTGGAGAAAACACTACTCCTTTTGCTTTACAGTTAGTGGGCACTTAGTATATACCTGAGAAAGAAATGAAAGTGATACCTTCACATATTTAAAGAACTCTCTTAGCTGGGGATATAGCTCAGTCAGTAGAGTGCTTGCCTCATATGCATAACACCCTGGGTTCAATCCCCAGCACCACAAAAAACAAAAACAAAAACAAAAACACTCCAACTGCCTTTAAATTTCCTGGAAAATCTATAGGAATGAACTGTTGATATGGCCTAGAAAGTCAGCTGGGATGATTTCCAGTGTTGCTGAAACTAATGAAAAAAACATTTTGCTGTATGATATTTAAAGCTCTTAGTATATTAATAAAACTCATAGTAAACTCATAGTGTATTGCTAACATATAATATATATTAGTATGACCTCTATTTGTATATATTAACATAAAATAGTCTCTCTTCCATCACTTTTCTCCTTCACTGAATAAGGATCGACATTTCAGTTATTCATTGGCTCATGACATCTATGTTCTATGGCTTTTTCTATTTTAAAAGGTGACCTTCATTTTATTCTTCAGTATCAGAAATTGGTAAATCGGTGGGCGCATCAGACTAATTGTTAGAGTAAGACAAGATCTGGGTAGTAAACAAGCTAATTCATGAGTTTATATTGGAAACTTTGATGGCTGCATTAACTTTCAGTCCAGCAGAAATTCTTAAATTGCTGCTTTAGGGCCCTGGCTGGTAATTCAGGTGTGTTAGGAAATTACAGGGAATCACAAAAGTGTAAAATCAGTAAGAGAGCCACAGTTGTATTTCCCACCTGCAGGTGGCAAAGCCAAAGGGAACATTGGAGGGCTTGAAGAAGATGGAATGGGATGCTTGCCTGCATTTTGAAGGAGTTGTTGTGTTTCCTGGCCATTGGAAATAGGAGACCTGGGGCATGTGCAGACCAATGGTGAGCTTCAGAGAGCACTCTTCTGGGAGAGTGCTGTCCTGCCATAATTTTTAGAAAATATATTTTTTTTGGAGTAAGTCTTGTGCTCTGCCATCAGGCATCACTGGAGAGAAGAGAGCTGTCCATTACCGTGTGCTTACGTGGTTGCAATTGCTGGTGGCATCATCTCCGCAGGCACAGTAGAAGCGAATCAACATGCCCACAGGAGGGAATTCTCATAAAATCCCTGCATGAAGAGATTACTTACCCAGTGAATGCTGGCTTTGTATTCTCCCTGAGTTCTCTTTAAGAGGCCCAGCATGCTAGTGTCTCTGCTTTGGCAAACAGCATTGTCTTTCCTTTGGTTTGGTGCACTTATGAAGATTAATTTGGAATGAAATGTAATTGGAGGCCAATTACATCTGATGGCCAGACCTATTAGAACAGAGCAGTGTTGTTGATTGGGAAATGGAAAACATTTGAGATAGTGTCTGGGAAATACATTAAATACATTGAATGTCACTGCTTTGTCTAATAGCCTAATTTAGATTACTTTTTTCCTTTGCTATTACATTAGGCTGTTCCAGATAGACTTTGGAGTCTAAGAGGAAGGAAACTGTATGGTAAATGAACACTTACACATCTTGATACATTTATTACAGTTTCTGTAAGAATTAGAAAACACATAAAGGAAATCCTTAGTTTTTGATTTCTCTAGAGAGAAAGAGGACTATAATTTACTTTTTGAGTTTAGTGGTTCATTTGGCCTGTTCAGACTTAATTTCTTCTGAAATGATCCTAAAATAATATGTCAGACTACAAGCAACATTGTTGGTGTCTTTGTTTCTATTTTTCTACAGATTTAGTTCTAAAAACTAAAAATTGAGATATAATTTGTATAACATAAAATGTTCCATTTTAAAGTATGCAACTCAGTGGTTTTTAAAAGAATACTAATTACTGAATTATAAAGAGTAAAGGTAAAGTACACAATTCAGTGGTTAGTATATTCTCCAAGTTGTGTAGCCGTTACTGCAAATTCCACAATATTTTCAGCATCTCTGAGAGGAACTCATGGAACTCATCCTCATGTTCCCTCTCCATTCCTCTCTATCCTCTTGTCCCTTGATAACCAGTAATCTACTTTCTATGCCTATGAACTGCCTGTTTTGGACTTTGCATATAAAAGAAATCATAGAATATGTGGCTCTTTGTGTCTGACTTCCTTGACTTACTGTAATGTTTTATCCATAACATTTATCCATGTTATAGCATGGGTCAGTATTTTGTTCCTTTCAAGGTGTAAGAGTAGCTGAGAAGAGGAAACTTTGAGCAGTCAAAGAGGGCAGTTTGAGTACAGAGAAGGCTGGAATGGAGATCTGCCAACAAAATGAGAAGCTAGATTTTAATGGAAAGGGCTGGTTCCAGGAATAGAATGTGGCTGAAGCCTAACAGTTGTGCAGATGATGTAAAATACCCAAAGCTTTAGCACAGGGACATAGGCTTTTGGTGGTGTGAAGTGACCAGGGTTGGATCTGAGCTGGGGAGAAGCATCTTTCACCCCACATGAGAAGCTATTGTTATATCACCAGGGCTGTCAGTGCACCAGGTCCCCAGGCACTTTCCCACTCTGCAACATCACTGTGATGTTCTCCTTCCTGAGAGGTAATCAGGGTTTAAACAAACAAACAAAAAAGGTTTACCTTTGCTTTGGATTTCCCATGAAGGTAAAAGTTCAAGTTTTGAAAAGCAGAAGAAATTTTTAAAAGAACTGAAACAGACAGGCATATGGGGAGGATGATGAAGAATGAGTTTCTGCTAGCAATTTTTTTTTTTTTTTTTTTTTTTTTTGTGGAAAGAGGGGTGGCCCATATCTAGGACAACAAAAGACTGGAAGCAGGAGTTGAAGTTGACCATGGCAGAGGCAGTGGGCCAGGCAGACACCTCCACCAAAGGAAAAGGCCTTTGACCTCTGCACATTCAGATATTGAGCAGGAACTGAAGCTATTGAGGGGAAGATGGTGGGGTCTACACTCCACATCCTGTGCAAAGGAGTAGTACTTAAAAAAATGTCATTTCAAGAAGCAATTTGGTAGTCACATGCTGAATGTCATTATTATCACCAAATCCATTACCTCCTTCTCCTTATAGGTTTCTTAGTATTGAATTTCCTGACATTATGATGAATAAACTTGGTTTTAATGTTTATTAATGCCATATTTCCATTGGATGAAGTTTTGACTAGTAATAAGATTCATTGTCTCTGCTCTAGAGAGGCATGACTGTAGTAAACCAAACCCAAGGAAAGAATTTTACTCCTTTGGGGGACCATAATTAACCCTTAACAAGTTTGAAGTGTGCTTTTCAACTTTGTAAAATTCTATTTTAAATAAAAAAGTATGTGGTGAAATATTCTGCTTACAGGTAATAAAATGTCAATAAAATTAATTTAGGTAGAACTTTACAGTTTATTGTTATTGTAATAACTTGCTGTAGCAATAACTTTTTCCAGATGTAATTGTTGTAAAGGAAGCTGCACACATTTAGCATGTGGAATTTGATATTTTGTCATTTATTTGTACCCATGAAATCACTACCAAGATAATGAATGTCAAAACCAAAGTCACTTTGCCCATTTGTTACTCACCCAAACCAATCTGGTTCCCACCCATCATTACAAACCAATTTGAATGTGGTGGGGTTTCACACCTATGGGATCATGAGCACGTCCACCTTTGTGTGCCTTTTTTAACTCAGTAAAATTATTTTGAGACTCATCCATACAGTTGTATGTATTGATTTTGCTGAGACATAGTCTATTGTTGGATAATACAACATTTTCTTTATTTACTCACTTATTGGTGAAGACTTAGATTGTTCAAGTTTTGGATTACAACACACAGAAAAGCTTCTATGAACATTTATCTGTAAGTCATCCTTTGTACATATGCTTTATTTTCCCTCTTCAATGAATACCTAAGAGCAGAATGCCTGGAACACATGATAAGTATATATTTAACTTCTTAAGAAACTACCACTGGTTTTCCATGGTGAATTTCAAAGTTTCATGCTCCCAGTAACTATGTATGAGAGCTCCCATTGCTCCATATTCTTCCTGCATTTGGTATGGTCAGTTTTTAAAAACATTTTTTTGGTCATTTTAATATGTAGGAAATTTTACTTTGTTGTAGTTTTAATATGTATTTCCATAGAGATTAATTTGTTGTAGGTTTTTATGTTTAATTATTCGCCCTCTGTGTAATGTTTTTGGTTAAGTGTGCAGATCTTTTGCCTGTTTCTTTCTTACTTGCCCCTTCCCTTCCCTTCCCTTCCCTTCCCTTCCCTTCCCTTTTTCTTTTTCTTTTTCTTTTCTTTTCTTTCTTGTTGTAGATGGACATAATAGTATTGTTTATGTGGTGCTAGGTATTGAACCCAGTACCTCATGGTGCTAGGCAAGCGCTATACCACTGAGCCACAAACCTACTTATTTTCTTATTATTGAGATTCAAGACTTTTTAATATTTTATGGATACAAGTCTAGATACATAGTTTGTAAATCTTTTCTCTTTGCCTGTGGTTTTCTTTTTATTTTTCTTACAGCGTCTTTTGAATACTTTTAATCAATTCAGTTTATTTACTTTTTTCTTTTATGAACTATGCATTTGGTACCTTACATAAGAAATTGTTGCCTAATCTATATTCACAAAGATTTTCTCTTTTGTTTTCTAATGTATCTAATGTAAAACTCCTAACTATAACACTTAAAAAAAAAAGCATAGGAGAAAATCTTGAGTTAATTTTTATGAATGATGTGAGATATGATATCAGTTTATTTTTTATGCATATCGATATCTAGTAGTTCCAGTACCATTTGTTGAAAAGACTCTCTTTTCTCCTCTGATTTGTCTTTGAAGTTTTGTTAATAATCAGTTGTCATTATGTGTGTGTGTGTGTCTAGGTCTGTTTTCAGCCTATTTCATGGATCTGTTTATCTGGATGTTGGTACTATAGTCTTGATTATTATTATTTTTAAACCAGGGATTGAATAGGGACGCTTAACCACTGAGCCATGTCCCCAAACCTTTTTTTTAATTTTTGTAGTTGTAAATTGACAGAAAGCCTTTATTTTATTTGTTTATTTTTATGTGGTGCTGAGAATCAAACCCAGTGCCTCACGCATGCTAGGGAAGCGCTCTGCCTCTGAGCTACAGCCCCAGACCCCCAAGGGTCTCACTGAGTTACTTAGGGCCTCCCTAAGTTGCTGAGATTGGCTTTGAACTCACAATCCTCTTGCCTTAGTCTCTTGAGCCACTGGTGCACCACGGCACCTGGCTATTGTAGGTTTGTTTTTTTTTTAATATTGTTTTTAATTGTCAATGGACCTTTATTTATTTATATGTGTGGTTGAGAATTGAACCCAGTACCTCACACATGCTAGGCAAGTGCTCTACCACTGAGCCACAACCCCAGCCCTGGCTACTGTAGGTTTTTTTTTTCTTAATGCCTTTATTTTGTTTATTTAGGTTTTTTAATGTGGTGCTAGGGATCGAACCCAGTGCCTCATGTGTGCTAGGCAAGCGCTCTACCACTGAGCCACAACCCCAGGCCCCCCCATTGTAGTTTTTAAAATGTCTTAAGATCATATGTTAGCCTCCAACTTTTTTCCCCCAGAATCATTTTGAGTTTTCCATTTTTTAAAATTTCATTTCCCAAATGAATTTTATTGAAAATTATCAATTTCTACAATAGAGTCCACTGGAATTTTGATGTGATTTATTTAACTCTGCAAATCAATATAGGAAGAGGGGATGTCTTAGCAATTATTAGTCTTTAACACATATTTTTCCATACAGATGATTGTGTCATCTGTGAATAAATTCTTTCTTTCTAATATGGATTTACATTTCTTTTCTTATTACATTGACTTGAACTTCCAGAACTTTTTTTGTTAGTAGAAGAAATAGGAGAGCATATCTTCATTTTATTCTCAATCTTAGAATGAAAGCATTCAGTCTTTCCCAGTAAGTATAATGTTTTATATAGACAGTCTTCATTAGTTTGAGAATGTCCCCTTATAATCCTAGTTTGCTGGCTTTTTCTTTTTTTAAATGAGGAAGGCATGTAGGATCTTTTAAAATGCTGCTTCTATGTCTGTTGAGATCAACATGATTTTATCATTATTTTAAGTGGTGAATTATTGATTTCTGCTCTGATCTTCTAGATTCCCTTTCTCCTATGCATTAATTTGCTCTTTATTTAGTTCCTTAAGGTAAAAATGGGGTATTAATTTGAGACTTTTCTTTTTATAAAAGGTACTTAGTATTCTAAATTTCCCTGTAAGTACTCTTTTAATAACATCCCACATTTAATATGGTGTATTTTCATTATTATTCAGTTCCTTAAAACTTTGTATTTCCCCTTTTGTTTTTTCATGTGTTATTTAGAATTTTATTTTTTAGTTTGCAAATATTTGAAGATTTTTCTAGATATCTTTCTGTTATTGATTTCTAATTCCATTATAGTCAAAGGGCTTATTTTCTCTGAATCTTTTTAAACATTGAGACTGGTTTTATAGTCCAGAAGATGGTCTGTCTTGATTAATATTTCTTGTGCAGTTGAAAATTATTATAATTGTTTTGTCATTGGGAGAAGTACTCTAAATGTCAGGTAGAGTAGTTAATAGTGTTCAGTTCTTCTATATCTTTGATGTTTTCTATTTGAGCTAATAAGTATTGAGAAAGGGATGTTGAAATCTCTGAGTATAGTTGTGGTCTCATCTATTTTTATTTGCCTTTCTATTATTGTTTGTTTGTTATATTTTGAAGCTCTGCTATTAGGTAAATAAACATTTACAATTGTTATATCCTTTTGATAAGTTGATTCTTTGAGATGATATTGATAATATTTCTATTATAATCCACTCTGATATTAGTTTTCTTTTGAGTATTAGTGTTAGCATGATGTGTCTTTTTCTGTCCTTTCACTTTTAAACCATTTTCGTATTTAAAATATTTCTTATAAGCAGCAATTTTTGGGTCTCTATATCATATATCTTCTGGCTGCTTTTAGGATTTTCTTGTTATCATTGTTTTTCAGCCTTGTGAGTATTAACTACCTTTTTTGATTTTCTTCTGCTTAATGTGTGTTGAGGTTCTTAAAGCAGTGGTATTATAGTGTAATTAGTTTGGGAAGATTTCACATGTTATTTCTTAAAATATTTTCTTTTTATGTTGCTTTTTCTCCTCTTTCAGGTTTCAGATCCCCAGTGTGCTAAATAGCTTGACATTGGTTCCACAATCATTGAGATTGTTTTTTTCCAGTCATTTTATTCTCTGTGGGCCTCAATTTTGATAATTTCTGCTGCTGTATCTTCAGAATCACATAATGTTTTCTTATTGGTCTTATCTGCTCTTATTTCTATCTGTTGTACTCTTTGCTTTGGATATTGTATTTTTAATCATTAGAAAATTCCACTTGGGTCTTTTTTTTTTATATATGTATTCCTTCCTGTTGTCTTCATGTTCATGTTTTCCTTTACATTCTTGGGCTGGTAGAAAATAATTAGTATAGCTTTTTAAAAAACAATCTGTCTGCTAATTCCAACATCTTTTTCTTCCTTTGTTTGTTTGTTTTGGGGGGTGTCTAATTTTATTGAGGTTCCTCATTGTTATCTTTTCTCATTTCCTTATTTGCCTAGTAGTTTTCAGTAGGATGTCAGGTATTCTTGGTTGTTGGGTTTTTTGGATTTCTTTAAATAGTGATGAACCTTGTTGATCCATTAATTAGGACTTGGAATCAATTTGACCATTTTTAGACATTTGTTAGGGTGAGTTTAGGGCAGTTTCTATTCTATGGTTACTTAAACTTCACTGTGGGGACACCTTTCTGAAAACTCAGTGACTTTTTGTGTGTGTTTGTGGGGGAGGACGGGAAGTACTGGGAATTGAACTCTGGGCACTTGTCCACTGAACTACATCCCCAGCCCTGTTTTATATTTTATTTAAGAGAGAGTCTCACTGAGTTGTTTAGTGCCGCACTGTTGCTGAGGCTAGCTTTGAACTCATGATCCTCCTGTCTCAGCCTCCTGAGCCCCTGGAATTATAGGTGTGCGCCATTGTGCCTGGCTTCAGTGACTTTTTTGACTGGTGGGGACATGAACTGTATGATACTTGGGGATTGCTTAGACTTTGCTTTCCCAGGTTTCTTTCCCAAGACTTCTTGAGTTTTCATCCCACTCTTCCTAGATCATTATTCAGCTGAAGATTCAAGTGTGTTTCCTGCAAATTCGTGGGTAGCTCTCTACTTGCAACATTGTGTCTTGCAGATTTGGGCCTTTCATCTTTCCTGAACTTCCCATATGTTTTCTCAACCAACTAGAGTCAGCCTTAGCACTGGATTTTGTTTGGGATCTTCCTGGCCATGTTTGCAGAACTACTTCCAGGAGGTTATTTGAGGGCAGTCATAGATTTACTTGTATCCCTGTGCTGCCTATTGTCTGATGTCTTTAAACAGTTGACATTTTAAAACATGTTTAAAACATTTTAAAAACATCTTAAAACATGTTTTCATTTGATTTTTTTAAAGTTATTTTCCATTGTTGAAGTGAATTAATATAAATTCAAACTCTAGAAAAATCAATTAGATTTTAAAAAGTATTTACTTTTATCATTTTGATTTTACATATGAAAAATATTACCAGACATTACTTTTAAAGAGAAGAGCAATTTAAATTGTCCTTCTGTTTGTTGGAATCTGGACTGTGACTTTCAAATAATAAAATATATTGAAGTTATTTCACACAGAGAACGATCTCATATAGTTGCTTGTACAAAATGATTTTGTGGCTCTCTGTTTATTATTAGCTTCTTATTTAAAAGTTAGTTATACAGAATGCAGGAAAAAAGTAAACTCTTAAGTTTCTTATTTTCTATTTGTTCTAGTGCTAGTGAAAAGGGATTGACCATGTGATAGGCTCAAATGACAATGGATTTTCTATAGTCTTAATTTTGCTTGGTTACTCCATCTTCTACAAATGATATTTTGTATTAACTATATTTTTTTAATTCTTGGGTATTTGACATTTGGGCCTTGCTGATCCTGGAGTTCCTCTCAGGCCTAGTTAATTCCTAGAGTTAGTGAATAATTGCCCTGTGGAAATAATTTTCATATGTACCAACTATCCAGAGTCCCTACCCACCAACTACCTCTGTGAAAACTCTTGCAGTTTGAATCATTCACTACCTGCTACAACATTATCCTAGGGCCAGATTCTCAACAACCAAGGATAATCCCTGTACCCTAGAACCCATTGAAATTCTTTAGCCAATTCTGCTTTATCCTACTCTGCCAACCCCATTTCTTACTGAGAAAACCACATTTAAGGCTCTGGCCCATGCTTTCCCCTTACTCCTGAATCCTGGGTGGACTGGTGCTTCCTGGTGTGGCATGCCCTTTCCTTTTGGGAGCTAAGAATCACAAACCATCTATTCAGTGGCATTCATTTATGGATCTGTTGGCTTCACCATACCTGAAAAAAACAAGTATGTTTTAAAACATTGGAAAATTTTATTCAAATGTATTCAAATTTCTTTCTTAGAATAATCAAACCAAAGGTATTAAGAGAAATTTGGAACTTGAAGTAGGAAAAGAAAGGGATGTCTGTTGTAACTATCAAACCTTTTGTCATCCCCACCCCAACTCTCACCCTCTCTTTTTTTTTTCCTCCCTAGTGCTGGGGATTGAAACCAGAGCTTTACACATGCTAGGCTCAACCACTGAGCTACATCTGCAGTATTCTTTTAAATTTTATTTAGACACATTGTCTTGTTAACTTACCCAGGCTGGCCTTGAGTTTACAACTCATCCTCCTGAATAGCTGGGATTACAGGTCTACCATGCTTGATTAAGCTCTTGCTTTTATGAGGGCCTTGGAAGAGAGGGAAATAAAAGGGGTAGAGAAAATGAAGGTAAAGAAAGATTTCCAAAGAAAGCGTGATGATTCCATAGAGCATGTTAGATGTAATTAAATGTTCCTAAGAAAGCTCTTGGAGGCTGGGTTGTGGTGCATGTGTGAGGCACTGGGTTCGATTCTCAGCACTGCATATAAAAATAAATGAATAAAATAAGGTTCATCAATGTCTAAAAAAAAAAAAAACCCTAACAAACAACTAAAGCTCATATATTCTGTAATGTCAAGAAGGCTAAAGATAGTTATTACATTCCAATGGAATGAATAAGCTCAGTGTTATGCCTACATTAATAAAAAAGAAAATAAATGATGTTGAATAAAGAGGCAAGGAATCCACTTATTAACAACCTTTGTCGTGATTTTGGATTTGCAGGCAATACATCAGATCTCACTTAGCTCCCACTCTTCAGGTTTTACAGTCGAAGGTCACGTGGTGGTGGCTGAACATACACGATTTTCAGAATTGTGTATATTCTTTGAGTCTTAATCATGAAATCCTTAGTTTCTAAAAATTTGCTGTGGAGAAGTTAGATTTATCTTCAGCATTTATTTATAGAGAGGCTCCTTTTTCTAAAAAGATTTTCTTTTGAATAATTTTAAAATGTTAAATGTACAGCATAGGAAAATAAAAAATTATTTTGATAATTATAGAAATACAAAGCAGTACACACAAAAATATACTGTCCTAAATGTTTTGATGAAAATATTCAAAACTGAACTTGTGCTATTTCCTCAAAAACCTGCTGCTTTCATGCACATTAAAATTTGCAAATGATAGTGTAGAAAATTTATCTGCAGAATTATTTCTGTAAAATCTGGAGTTATAGAGTTTTAGTCAGCTTTTTCACTGCTGTGACAAAAAGACCTGACAAGAAAGAATAGAGAAAAAAGGAGGGGGGGGGAGACAGACAGACACTCTGATACTGTCCTTACCAGGGACAAAGTATAAACCCCATACGCATACTCTCAGTGACTCACCTCCTTCAGCCACACCCTACCTACCTATAGTTACCACCTCAATTAATCCCTACAAAGGGATTAATTCACTGATTGTATTAAAGCTGTCTAACCCAATCATTTCACCTCCTAAACCCTCTTGTATTGTCTCACACATGAGCTTTTGGGGGACACCTTACATTTAATCCACACAATGACAGTCTGTTTTTATCTAAAGATATATTTGTATTTTGTGGAGATAAATAAATTTTACATTATTTGTAAGTGTGAATTAAAATATAAAAGCTGTGTATAGAAACAAGATTAAAAGAACTAATAATTGTAAAACCATTTGATTTTTTTTTTTTTTTTTTTTTTTTTTGGTACCAGGGATTGAACCCAGGGGTGCTTAACAACTGAGCCATATCTCCAGCCCTTTTATATTTTTGATTGAGAGACAGGGTCTCACTAAGTTGCTTAGTGCCTCTCTAAGTTGCTGAGGCTGGTTTTGAACTCACAATCCTTCTGCTTCAGCCTGACATTACAGGCATGCACCACCACACCTGGCAAAGGAATTCAATTTTTCAAATTAAAATATACTAGAAGGAGAGAAAAAAATATTGAGTGTTGAAGAATTACTATAGAGAGAAGAATATAGTGTGAAGAATCACTTGGCAAACTCATTAAATATTGAACTGTCTGAGATTCTCCCTGCATGATTCTTCAGGTATACCACACCTTTGAAATATACCACACCTTGGAAAAACAGTGACATGGAAGTTTATATTACATGCACAATAAAGTGTTCATTTCTTTCCTTATTTCTCTTTTCTGCAAACCATCTTAGTACTAAGCACATTTTGGAGTACCTCTGAGTTGGAAAATGGGGGGTAAATAATTAAAGAACTGAGGGGTTTTTCAGTGAATGCACAATGCTAGTCTTTGGATTGAAATCAGTCTGTGTGCGTATTTTGTTTAGCATAGCTGGTGGTCTCCTTCCTCATTGCATTTTATCAGCGACAGTTCCTAGTGCTTCCTGTTGTCATGCACTGCATTCATGGCTTCCTGCATTTGCTTGACTTGCCTGGTTGTTAATGGCATTAGATTGTGACTGACCTGAGAGGACCTTAGTGACAGACATCTTGGTCATGAAATGATGACCCAGTTAAAAACTGTATGCCTAACGGTGCAAATATTCTCACCTTACTTGATTTCTTTAAAAATTTTAGTCATTCATACATATAATCATTCTTACATTTTGTCAATTCCTTAACCTCCAAAGGAAGTCCTAAATTTTCCACATTAACAAATAGGCCAAAGCAATTTACAGTATTTCACAATCAGAAAGTCATTTATTGTTCTTGTAGCACTGTGTTTTTTGGCTTGGAGCTATAGATGTACTTTTCTAGTTTTATTTGGTAATTAAAAAAAAAAAAAAAAACTAATCTTTATTCTCTCTGTATTGGCAATAGGATACAATAGAGACACAACCCCAAACTGATTTTTGGAAAAAGTAGATTGATTTATAGAGTTTTAAGTTCTGGTCCTTGAAGAAATCTTAAAAAATAATGAAAAATAAGTAGCAGCAGACAACTTTTACTGATAATTTACTATGTTCCAGAAACCAAACTAAATATAGTATTTGTGGTTTTAACCCTCCCAATAAGTTTATCTGATAATAACTATTCTACTATTCCTGTTATAAAGATGAGGAAACTGATGTTCAAAAGTGTTAATTTATCCACATTGCCTTTTTAAAGAGAAGGTTCATGTTACAAAATTTCTAAAGATTCACAGAAAAATAATACAGTATTTGATCTTATAAGAAAAAAAAAATGCCTGCCATTTAAAATGTGGCTTTAAGATGCTACTCAATGTTAAGATGCCACGAGATGGATGTATCACGTAGGCAAAGTACCCACAGAAACATTTAGGTGGTAACTAACAAGCATCTGTCTAAACATATACTTCCCTGCCTCATTCTGATTGCACTTGGCCACTGAGCTCGCAGTCTTCTACTCCCATAGTATAGGATGATACTGTTCCTTGTTGTTCTGTATTGCTAGTGGCTAGCTGAAAGTCATATTAAATAAGATAGTCTCCCTGGTGCCTACACCTCTTCCTTCCCTGCCTCTGTAGCTTGTAGGTATTTGACCTTTCTTTCACTCCGGTTGCCCATGAAACCCCACTGCCTCTGTGAACCTGATCTAGTTGGAAAAGAACAGGCGAATTCCCTGTGCTCTACTGCTGTCCTGAGCATTTGCTTCTTATTAATTGCTTCCATGCAAGAGTGATTGTGTCCCTTTCCATGCCTAGTGCAAATAGTTACATGTTGCATGCCCACTGGGATGGGGCAATTATAGTATTGTAGATACTACAATTATTTTGATTTTATACTACCAGCATTTATCTCTGCCATTATGTCCTCACCAATACTGTCAAATGAGGCTACTTGGTCAGCTGTCATCTTTATTCTGAGTACTCCTTCCAGTGCTATCTCATATCATGTGAGTGATACTCAATGCAGTTCCTTTTTTTTTGAATCCATCTAGGCCATTTGGTCACATTCCTAGTTCAAAACCTAGAAAAAATGATACCTCCCTGGGTGTGACTTTTTGTATCATTTTTCTGTTTTATTGATTCTTGTAAGACCATGCAGTTACAGAATTCTCCTACCCAAGTCTTCTTGAGTTTGAAACTACTTTCTCAACTCTTCCCACATTCCAGGACATGAGACAGGAAACTGGGCTTTTGAAGTGTGTAGCAGAATTCTCTTAACACCCACTGTATAAAGCTGGTCCCTGGGGTCCAGCAGTGCAAGCTCTTCAGTGGAATACAGTTGAATACAAATGGCATATGCAGAGGAGATGGACCCTTTTACTTCCATGCCCTAGTGCTTAGTTTACTCAGTTTTCTTCCTTGGGCTGAGTTTGGTGAGAAGGCATTTTCCCTCCTTCCCCTTCCAGAGGTTTTCTATTCCTCATTGAAGAGAGGCTGAAAGCTAGAATTAAGAATGCTGGTAAATGGACAGAGTTGGAGAATATCATGCTAAGCAAAATAAGCCAATTCCAAAACCCAAAAGTGGAATGTTTTCTCTGATATGCAGATGCTAATTTATGATGTGGGGAGTGGTGGGCGGCCTAGGGAAGAATAGAGTTATTATAGATTATTAGATTAGGTAGAGAGGAGTGAAGTGAGGGGAGGGGGTACAGGGGTAGGAAGGATAGTGGAATGAATCAGACATTATTATCCTAGGTATACAGAACTATATGACTGATGTGATTCTACGTCATGTACAACCGGAATGAGAAATTATACTCCATTATATATGATGTATCAAAGTGCGTTCTACTGTCATGTATAACTAATTAAAACAAAAGTTAAAAAAAATGCTGAGGAGAGACTCCATAACTGAGCAACACTAATCCAAGAGAATTACAATTCTGTCCCAGGAACAGATCTTCTTATAGGATGTATGGCTTCCTAAGTTAAAGATCATTATATTATAAGGAAGATATTAATCTTCTGGGGTTTGAAACTACTTTCTCAGCTCTTCCCACATTCCCAGGCCATGAGACAGGAAACTGGGCTTTTGTAGTGTGTAGCAGGATCATGGCAGGGTCACAGATTGATGGATGGGGATTTAAATTTCTTTAAGCAGTTAAGAGTTTTTCTTCTAGTGGTTACCTTCATTTCCCCTCTCTTTGGAAATTATAAATTTTTGCTTCAATTTTTAGATCAGGTAAGTTAAGATGGAATGATACTGGATTTCTATGTAAAATACCAATATTTTGTAACTTTATTAGGGTGTCTGGAGAGTTAAAATGAGTTATGTAAAAGACTTTAGAACAAAGTCTGGTAAATAGAAATGATCAATACACATTTTTATTACTACTTATTAATGAAAAAAAGACCTGTTAAAGAAAAACTACCAGAGAAATAAAAATTTTAGCCGGGCACGGTGACACATGCCTGTAATCACAGCAGCTGAGGAGGTTGAGGCAGGAGGTTTGTGAGTTCAAATCCAGCTTCAGCAACTTGGTGAGGCCCTAAGCAACTCAGTGAGACTCTGTCTCTAAAATATAAAAAAGGCCTGGGGATGTGGCTCCGTAGTTAAGTGCCTCTGGGTTCAGTCCCCAGTATCGCCCCCCCCCCCAATAATAAAATAAAAAATAATAATAAAATAAAAAAATTTACATTAAGCATTTTATTTATTGTGCTATTTCTTGTTCATGGGTCCACTGAAGATTGTTGCAAAATTACCATGAAACTTCACCACTTGGTCTTGAATGGAAATGCATGATTGCTGCCATCAGCCTTTCAGATGGCTGTGTTTTATGATGATTTTAGATAACCTACAATGAACAAATAGCTTGAATGTTATCCATTAAATTGCCGTGGCATATACTGAATGTTTATTAGAGGGGACATTTCCTTTAAGTACTGAAAAGTCAAAAGCATTAATATACTGTTCCTGTAAAACTAAAGGTGTCTAACACCTACCTATAAAGAGAATTTAGGTTAATTCACAAAATTGTTCCACTAAGTGATTTGAAGTAGGCAAATTAAAAGCCTGCCTTAATATTTTCATATTTATTCAAACTTTCAATGAATTAAGTTTCTTGAAAATGGTTAACACTTACCAAACTTTGCATTACTAGAGCTAAATGTTACTATTACTTTTAGTCAAGTTTGTTTTGCATGTAAGTAGAAACAATATAGCCATGTCTGGGGCTGTAGCTCAGTGGTAGAGCGCTTGGCTAGCATGCGTTAGGCACTGGGTTCAATTCTCAGCACCACATAAAAATAAATAAAATTATTTAAAAAATGAAGGTAATATGTCCATCTACAACTAAAAAATAATAATAATAAAAAGAATCAGTATATTATATGTATATACATGCTTAAATGCAGTTATATAGCTTTACTAGTTTTCTGGCATGCTTTAGTACGAAGTAAAAGTTCTAGAAAACCTTTCCATTCCACTTACATTGGAGCAACTTCTGCAGAGTCTGTGCACCCTCTCTGTTGCTACTGTAAAGTGTGTCATGCCTCACCTTAAATTCAGGCTTATTATTTGGGCAGCTAGTATTTGGTATAGTGTAGGAGAAATCTGGTTTAGTAGAAATCATGCAGTTGTCAGGAACAAATTGAATAAGCACTGAGCTTGTTAGTGAGAGAGTTTTACAGAGTTTTCTCTGGATATCATTTTGACTTCCTCAGAAGGGCTTTTTTTTATGTTGGTGGTCAACACAGGAATGACTATTGGCTTTTGTCTCCATAATAGCATTGTGGTAAGAATGAACAGTGTGATGCCAGGCCTGCTTTTACTGGCTGTGTGGATTTATCTGGTCTCTTAATAGTGCTGTGCCTCAGTTTATATATCTGTAATAAACAAAGAGTGTGAGGCCGAGGATGTTGATGGCTTTTTGTGGCTCTGGGACCCTAATTTTGTGTCCCTTGGATTCTGACATTCTTTGAATGAGGCATTCTTTCTTGAGGGCTGATCTGAATTAATTAGGATTTGATGTTAAACCATCCAGGAACCTCTGAGACAAGGGGAAAGTCACACTGTTGGTATGCTCACCACAGTTACTTAACCCCATCCTTGGTGTCAGTCTCTGGTTTTAACAAGCATCAGGTGCTTCTGAAACACAAGCCTAGAAATTATAGTGCTCTCAGTTCTTGTATTCTTTAGCACTGCCATGGTGCACTATGACCCTGTTGACATGCCTACATTAACACACCTTTCTTTGCTCTGACACTTGCTGTATGAAAGGAAGAAAGCCTTCGCTTCATTGGAATTCTCTAAACACCACTTGGCTTATGGCTGAGTTGAACAAATTAGGAAGAAAAAAGATAAAATATTCTAGAGAGAATGGAAATCTGGCTAATGTCTTATAGTGAAATCCAGCTGACCCCTGTCTCAATGATAATATTATCATTTCCTGTATCAAATGCAAACAAAAGAAGAAATGAGACTTTCTCTGGATCACATATTAAACCCAGGTTGTTGTAGTTTGTATTTTGAATGTCCCCTATAGGATCATGTACTGAAGGCTTGTTCTTCAGCCAGTAGTGCTTTTGGAAGATGATGAAATCTCTAAGAGGTGAAGCCAAGTGGGGAGGGCATTAGATCATTAGAGGTGTCTCCTTGTAAGGGATGTTGAGACTCTGGCTCTTCTTTCTCTCTTTCTTTGCTTCTCAATCCCATTGAAGGGGATGTTAAGACCTTGGTTCTTCCTCCTCTCTTTCTTTGCTTCCTGACAGCCATGAGGTGAGGGCCTTTGCTCTGTCATATACTCCTCATCATAATGTTCTGTCTTGCTGCAGGCCAACCAGCCTATGGACTGAACCTTTGAGACCATGAGCCAGAATAAACCTTTCCTTCTTTAGGGTGATTTATCTCAGATATTTTGTCATCCTGATGGAAAGCTGACACATGAGGACGTGAGGTGATAGGGAAATGAAACATGATGACAGTTCTTTTTTTTTTTTTTTCAAGATGTAGTCTCAAAGATATCTTAAACCTTTTTCTGTAAGCATAATCTTTTGTGCCATTCAGGTAAGTGGAGTACAAAATATTTGTGACTTGATTTTTGAATTTGATAGGAATAGACAAACATTTGTGACACTGAAGGAAGAGAACAGCTTAAAAAGTTGTTTCAACAGTAAATGTGTTGGGGACAGTAAATTCCAAGGGCCAAATCAGGTTTTAAGTGAAAGTTTGCGCCAGCAGTAGGCAGTAGCTAGGTCACAAATAAAGTTCAGTTGTAGTTGTTACTTGGTTCAGTCTCATTGCTAACCAGCCGTATTCCAATTACTTCCTTAGTTTTTTTTTTTTCCCAAATATTTTTTAGTTGTTAATGGATCTTTTTTAAAATTTTATTTATTTACTTATATGTGGTGCTGAGGATCAAACCCAGGGCCTCACGCATGCCAAGCAAGCACTCTACCACTGAGCCACAACTCCAGCCCCTACTTCCTTAGTTTTGGTAGCCACAACATTTATTATCTGTTCAAACACTGGCAGATTAAATACCGTAAGAGGATTACTTCATAAAGCAGTCACAGATGAACTATCTTTTGTTTTGTTTTTTGTTTTTAATGAAGAAAAGGCCTGGTTGTGCATGGATTCATTGCCTTAGAAGGCACCTTTTCCAGGGCCTTGGAGCCATTTCTAATCCAGGTCATGGCTTTCAGTGGTGTACACTGCAAGACAGCTCACATTAGAATTTGCTCTGGGACAGGTCAAATGGGAACTGGGGCCTCTCCTCCATGCAGTGTTTTGTAGTCTGTTTACACCAACTTTTAGGTATTGTCTTAAAGATACTGAACTAGTTTCAATGCATACAAATCACTTTCTTTATGTCATTGTTAGAAATGATTTCTACCTGGTAGGCTTCAATGAGGCAATGTACTTGGGAATATAACATGATGCAACATTTATTGGAGTGTATTATTTTTTTTTAACTTGAAAACAATTTTTTAAAAAATTTATTGAAACTTCTGCAAAGTAAATTAAAGAGGAGATTGGTTATTTTGATAGGGTTTTCAGAAATATACTTAATATTTCCCTGATTTCCCCTTTCAAAGTTTTATTCATATTTTTCCAGTCTAATTCTTTTCTTTGGATATAAGTCACTAACATGAAATCTGATTTTTTTGTTTATTATTTATTAGTGGGCTTCTTAGACATTGACCTATGAATTATTAAACAATACACAGAGTGAAACAAATGTTGAGTTTAGTAGTTAAGTGATAACATTATTGATTTAGCATGGTAAATGGAATTTGGAGGACACTAGAAAAATTAAATACCTATTGGCTATTTTGAATTGAAATTCGCGACTAAATGAAAACTTTATAAAAGCTAATATTTAACTCATTGCATTTATTTATTCTTTATTAACTGCTTAGGCAATCACTTGCAAGGACACACAACTCAGATATGTGGTGTATACAATAAAGGCACTGTTGGATACTATTAATATGCTTATTTTTGGTGTGACACCATTTTTGTTATAGAAGAACTAAAAGTTGGGATGTACAAAGGAGAATTTTATAAGAAACAGTTATGCTCAGTGCTGTTTTTATTTTTATTTTTGGTTGACATGTTATATGCAGGGAAATTGAAGGTACTTCTTTGCAGGTAAAATTTTTAGAATTTCTGCATTTCTCCCTCTATTTTGTAGAATTATTGGGTCACCCCATTGTAACTTAAAAGAACAATAGCAACCAAAGCTTAATCTTAAATACAAAAACTTAACTTATTTCTGGCTTCAAATCAACCTGTTTAGACCTATTTTCTCATTTTGTTAAACAGGATGGAGAAATAGAAAATATAGACATAGGGCTGGGGTTGTGGCTCAGCGGTAGGTAGAGTGCTTTCCTAGAGCATGGGAGGTCCTAGGTTCGATCCTCAGCACCACATAAAAAGAAATAAATAAAACAAAGGTATTATGTCCAACTACAACTAAAAAATAAATATTAAAAAAAAAGAAAATATAGACATAACCTAAACCTTTTAATTTTAGCCTGGGGAGGAGACTTGAACCCACAAGGAATTGGATATATTTGAGTTTTGTCTTTTTGCCCACTTGTGATTATCCAACTCATCATTAGATGGCTTTAGGGGCAGCCAACTTCTTTGTAATATGAATGCTCCAGGTTCGGGGGGGAATTCATGCTATCTTTCTCACTCCCTTGCTACAGAACTGCTTTGTGTCATATGGACTGATCCTGGGGGCAGAGTGACTATTGACAAAGCTTATTTAGGAAATTTTGAAAATGAACTTTCCTTGAGATCATTTAGAACTCTTGGACCTAATGACTCCTGGAGATAGCCCTCTCCCCCAGTTGCACCCACCCCCATGCTTTTTTCTAAGGTTGAATGATGTCAAAAGCCATGGAGTTCATCTGTGCAGACTCTTCTTAAAGAAATCCCCTTCTCTGGCATCTAGTTTCAGGGGCTTATTCCAGCCATGGCTGCAAAATCAGTCAGGCTTTACACAGAGAGGTTGACCCATCTGGATGTCAACAACTAGGAAAATAAACTATGAAGCTGAGAGACTAACTGGTCTTGTGTAACTTATGAGCAGCCTGTGAAGGTATTTGTGAAAGATGAGCCCAGACATCCATGGCTAATATATTAAAATAAGCAAATGAAAGTGATTCTGGTAAAAGTTGATTCTGGTAAAAGCATTCTTATTTTGTAGATGTGCCTTAGAATACAATTGGTTGGAAGTACAGAATATTAATCTTGCCTGTATGTGCTTTCAATCTTATCTAAAGAATGTGAGGTTTTTTAAACAAATTAAGATTTTGTTTTATAACCTGTTTTTAATACATTGTAGACATTTTCAATGACAGCATAATATTTTTAATAGCTACCACTATTTAGTTTTATAGATATACTTGATTTTTGTACCAGGGTCCTATTAATTTATGATGATGATGATGATGTGCTGGGGATTGAACCCAGGGTCTTGTGCATGCGAGCAATCACTCTACTAACTGAACTATATCCCCAGATCCTGAGGTCCTATTTATTGATTAATTTAGTTTTTTCTAGTTTCAAATTATTACTTTGTACCTTTAACTGACCCCTCTCCCCCATGAGAACATTATAATGACTATTTTACTATTCATACATCTTTTCACATTAGTTAACTGGTCCTAGTATAAAAAATATTTATTTATACAAAAAATAAACACCATGTATGTACATATTAAAAGATTTTAAAGTACAGCAGTATATAAAATAAGAAGCAAAAGCCTTCTTCTCTTTCCCCATTTCTTCCCTAGAGATAACCTCTTGTAAACATTTTCTTGTTTATCCAGAGACGTTTTTTGTTTTTAAAACACAGAAGGCAGATACTGAAATTTCAGTAGATGGACAATATGGTGCAGAAAGGGGCCTGGGAGTGTAGCTGTCTGCTGAATGGGCAAGGCTTCTTGAAGCAAATGGCTTCTGGTGTGTGTGGATTTCAAGGGTGGAATGAAACTACTATGTTCTGCTGTGTTTTCCTGCATCAGGTAGTGACAGCCATCTGGTGTGGAGGCACCAGAAACAGATCAAGAAAGAATCAAGGGGAGAAGTGAGGAAGCTTAACTACCTGCAGAGAGGGAATGAGGTCTTTCCCCTAAATGGGAAATTCCCTTTGTTAGGAATTGAGAATTTGGAGATGTTTTGAACTGACCAGCATATGGATATGAGCTTAATGGAATCAATTCTAATTGCCTACAGAGGAGCAGAGTTTCAGGAAGGCAACCTGGTGAGGACATTATAGTCTGTTTTTTAAACCAGATAGATGAGGTTCTTTAGTAAGGGAAGAGTCAGGGTAAATAGGAAGGTACATCTGTAAGAAATAAAATACAGGAAGAGGCAATCCAGGGAGAATTGTTTTATACCAGATGGGGTACAGCTTGGCCTCAAGAATCTGGAATCTTTTTGAGGGTAGTTTCTTCTGAGGGTAGTTTCTGAAGGTTCAAGACAAAAACCAGATTGCAGAGAATTCAGGAGGAAGGAATAGAATATTAAGATTCTGAACCATGGCAGAGCTTCCTTTGAGCTTGAATGTGAACAGTGATATAGGAAACATGGGAAAGTTTTCTGCCCATGAAAAATATTTGCATGTGAGTATCTTAAAATTTTTCTTTAAAAAGGAAATTAAATTTTCCAGTTCTGAAAGACCTGGTATTAGCCCCATATCTTTGTTTATAGCCAGCGCACCAGCTTCTTCTCCTCTACCTCACCTTTGTCAATTTCTCAGAGATGCTATGGCCAGAGGTGAGATATTGAGGGTAGCCCTTCCTCAGCTGCTATCATCCCTTCCTTGCCCTAACCTGAGGCTTTTATACTTAAGCAGTTAGCAGGGAGGAGTAGGTGCTGACCTTGGACTCTTTGCATTGCTTCCTAGGTCATAGTTTGTTCCCTGTTGGAGCCCTCCTCTAGCCACAGGCCTAGAAGCATTTCTAAGTCTGTCTGTCCTGAGAGTCTCAGAATTTGAAATCAGCTTTGGTTCCCACTGTGGAATACTGACATGACAATACCTCTGAGCCCTGTGGCCCTGCCATGCTATTTCTTTCTCATTTCTGCTCCTAGGGACTGAAGCCCCATCCTGGAAACCTTCACCTCCAAGCTGGGGCAGAGCTGTCTTGGCTTCCAGTCTTAAGGGCTATTGCTGTTGCTGGATGGCTTTGATGACATACACATCTGGGTAGTAGAGTCATATAGAGCTGGGTTCAAATACCAGCTCTGCCACTGTGTATTTCAGTGGGTTCTATCAAGCTATTTAACCTGCCAGCAACAATGTCCTTGTTTCCTGTTTTATAATGTGCTTTTTCTGTGTGTCTGTTACATAAGAGGATAACTGTTTCAGGAACTATGGAGAAATTGATTAAAAACATAGCATCTGAAGTGTATGTGAGATCTTCTTGGGGACACCCTGGGCACCTAAAAGAGGCCACAGTCATTTGTGAGAGGTGTGCTGTCTGTATCAAGATGTTGTGAGTAGAAAACAGACTCTGATTTCTAGTATGCATCCCACATTGAAAGCGTCAGGGCAGATGCTTCAGATGGAGCTGTAGGTTCTTGATCAGGTGCTGTGCAGTTAGGTCTCTATGTTCCGAGGTTTCAGGGTCAGTTGCTGTGGGATTATTCATTTAAAGATGGATAGTGAGTCTCCAAACAATACTAGGAAGTCCTGCTAGGCTGCAAAATGGGAAAAACAAATTTTTTTCATAAAAGGTTCCTATAAGAATAAATTACATGTTATAATCTGACTCATAATGGATGCTCGATAAATAAAGCATAGTCCTCTTTCTTTTTGCTGTGCTTGGTCCACTTCTTCGAATCCTGTGCAAATTCTTTTATCTGTGGGGCCTGAACCAGCACTAGAGTGGGGTGAAGCCTTTGGGCAGAACATTTGGCTATAATTCCTCATCAGTTTATAATGACTAGTTTAAATACTGTGTGTTATTACACTGAGGTCCTCTGAGGGTTTTAGTGTAGATACCATTTTGTTTATTGTTCATACTATGATAAAGATATTAATTTATTCACAGTCTTATTAGGATAAGTGCAGAAGGAGTTCAGCAATGTATATTAATAATAATAACTGATATCTGTCTAATACTTTCTTGTGCCAGATGTCTTCTAGGCACTGTTAATATATTCACTCATTAAATCTTTAGTAACCATCTATGAAGCAGTTACTCTTATTCTACCCCCCCC
>NW_025999998.1:19344240-19366105 GCF_001458135.2 Marmota marmota marmota | reverse complement strand
CCCCCACCCCACCCCCCGCAATAGCTGGGGGAAAAAGAGGCCCAGAGAATTTAAGTGAGTTGCTCAAGGTCACACAGGTATTGAGTAGCAGAGCTAGGTTATGAGCACAGGTCCTCTGGCTCTGACACCTGTGTTCTCACTCCTTGCTATTTCCATGGGCCCACAGTGTTGGCACTTGACCATTGGTGCAGTTTCAGGCTCCACCCAAGAATTGTGGAATCAGAATGGGCATTTTAGTAATATTCCCAGGTGATTGGAATGCATAGCTAAGTTTGAGGAACAATGTTCTGAACAACTCTGCTTTACCATCATTATCTCAGGCCTGAGAGGATCCCCTTCTCTGTGGTCATTAAACAATTATAGCCTTAATAAAGTGTTCATTAAAAAGTTATAGCCTATACAAGGCATGTTTTGGTCACAGCTGTCCTTCTGACATTTAAGTTCTTAGGCAAAACACCAATGGAATGTTCAGACATATCAGATTCTTTCCCAGACTTCCTCATGTCATATACTTTGGTCTCTTGTTTCTTGCATGCATATATACATACACAAACACACAAAGCAACTCCCATTTGGCTTCTGTGAAGTTTATTAACTTTAGGGAAAGCATGGATTTTCACCGGCACAGGGCAGAGTCACAGGTGTATATTCATGGCTTTTTTGCATCTTGTTATTTCTTCTTTTCAGGTAGGAATCTTCCCCAAGAGCTGTGACCCTGGAAAGTGGAGCCCAGCCCGTGGTCCCCTGCTTACCTCCTTGTGGAAATAGCCTTGACAGTCTAGTCCTGGCTCCTCTCCCCATTTGTAAATAAATGTCTTTCTTGTTACATAAGTAATTATAATTCAAATATAACCACATAATAAATATAGAAGGAGCAGCCAAAGAACCTCAGGGGAGTTGACTAACTTAAAGAACAGGATGAGGAAGGTTTTGCCAGGCAGAGAAGAATATATGGGGGGAAAGGAAATAGGAAGTTAAAGTTATAAGAAAAGTTTAGAGCACTCTTTTAGAGGATTTGGCTTGTTTCCGGGGAGGAGTTGGGTGTGGCTGAGAGAGGGCAAATAAGGTTGCATTGAGAATGGCTTTATTTACCATAATAAGAGTTACAGAATTTTACTGCTGAGCAGGCACTGTGCTAAGGGCTCTAGGTATATTTCATCTCCAAACAAACTTTTCATCATCTTCATTTTGCAGACACTGATGGTAGAGGTGAGATAGGTTGCCCAGAGCGAGTGCCTGAATCTGTGCAACTCAGACCCTGGGCTTTAAAAGCATGCATTTAACAATTGCTTAACCCTGGGACCAGGCATCTATTTAACAACTACTTTAACAGTCAGTTGCTGTTGCTGTGTAAAACAAAGAGCCCAGTTAACACCAGTACAGAGCTGTACAGGTATTATTGATTTATTTTTGTTTTGTTTTATTGGAAATTATCTATTTCAAGAGACAGATTTTCTAGCAGTCCCCTGAATTTATTCACAGGTCTGCGTGTTCACGTATGCACTAGGGCTATAACCCAACTTGTTCTTGATGGGGTTATCTATCTTAGTGTTTTGGGGGCTTTTTGAAATTTAAAATCTTAAGAAGAAAATGTGGGATTCCTAGAGAGTAGTGAGAAAGAAGTTGGTTCTGTTTATTCTCAGTTCCTCCCTAACATATAGTTTGGTGGTTATTCTGCTGTTTATTTGGTAGTGTGATAACTATCTTACTTCAAGTGAAAAGTTTCTTTTTCCAAGATAGATTACTTGTAAGGATAGTTTGTTCATCTTGAAATTACTAGGACCTCTTTTTTCCTGAACACATCAGACTTCATAAAGATTTTGTTTTTCTTTAGTTTCTGCTACTTCTGACTTGTGACATCAACTGGCAGGTGGGGATGACTCTGTAATTAGTTATGCCCCACCTTAGCACTTGCTCCTTTCTCCTTGCATTAGTTAGCTTTCTTTTTCCTATTCTGTGACAGTTAACTTTCCTTCTGTCCCTTGGTCCTGTGAAATACCCCAGGAATGAGTCTTAAGCCCTCTTTCTCCAAAGACACCAGAAAGGCATTTTCTGTTTGGAATGAGAAGGACACGCAACTCAGGGTATGTGGTAACTGTGTAAGCGATGGGAAAATTAGAGGATGTAAACTTTGGCAATGCAGTAACTTCACTAGACCCCAGTTTCCTCCTTTATAAGCGAGGAGGAAGGAGGTTCAGAGCTTGTAGATGAGCCTTCAGGGTTTTCTTGAATGAAGTCTAAAGTTCATGTTCTAAGGAAATTTCACCACCAGTTTTTGGCTGTCTTTGTTTAAGAGGGTTAGCACTCCTGTAAACTTAACTATTGTGTCTATTTTCCCCATTTACAATTTATTAATAGCTTTAATGAATTGTAAATGACAGTTTAATTAGACCATCCATGTATAATTAGGGCAACCATTTTTTCCCCCTAAGAGGATTTATTTTTTATTCCCCTAGTATGCAGCTTACCTCTAACCTAGGTAATTAAGAATTTTAAAGCATTATCCAAATTTCTATCTTCCTAATAAATACTTTACATCTTGAAAAGCCACATGCATGAAATATGGAGGGCACATTTGACCTAGGTTTTGCATGTAATCTTAACCCAGATAAACATGACCCATGGCAGTAAATTTATTTAGTTTAGTGGTTAAAAAAAAAAGCAGTATGGAATCAGGAAAATCTGTTTACTTTTTATTGCTTATTTTCTTACTTTTTGAGTGAAACAGGTTTATAACTACTTCGTAGTGCTAAGTTTTCAAAGCTGGCTAATAAATTTTCATTAAAATGTTATCTGTTTTGTAAAGGTGCCACATTAAATATGTAGTAGAAAGTCAGCCTTATCTGATGAATGGTCCTCAATTGATAGCCTCAGAACCAATTTATATTTGGCTTTGCAGTGTGTTTTTGTACTTACATTTGAGTATGGGTGTGCCTGATATTCTCGGAATTTACAAAACTTCAAACAAATAAGGAAGTCCCACTGTGAAGACAGAAGGAACTGGAAAGCTGACAGAGACCTTGTCCTCCCCAGCTGCTTGCAGAATTCTCCTCTTTGGTGGGCTGAGACCCTCCACATTCTGGGATAGAAAATTATACCCAACCAGAACTGCTTTCCCTTTTTTCCTTTGCTATATTTTGAATTATGACCTCCCAGGAACTGGGTGCTTAATAAAAGCATTTAGATTTTGAATACCTTAAGTATTAAAAATAGGCAGGGTGTCATTTTATGTTTGTTGTTTTTGTGTTTGCATTTTACAGGACTGATTAAGTTGATATCAGAATAGCAGACCAGATTCTCTTCACATTATAATGAGCGACTCAGGAGCAATGTATTAGTGGATGAGGTGGCAGTTGATTGGCATTGCTGTATGAAGGGCCCTGTGAAGCTCCATTAATGTCTTTCTCACTGACCTGACTATAAGTGCCTCAGAAAATGAGTTGTGGAATGGTAAATATAGAAGAAAAGGGGACAGCAATTTAGTGGCTGGTCTAAAGAGGATAGGTGAGTTGAAGTAGCTTGATGGCATATGGATAATTGGGTATCTTAGAAGAATGGGTTAGGTGACAACCTGCATGTATACACAGCTTCATGAATCAGCTTCTGTTGGTGGCAGACAGCCTCTGAATGATAGAGCCAGATGACCTGGTAGGACTGAATATTTATGAGCCTTATTAGAATAATTATTAAATACTGTTATTGTAGACTTTGATGCATAGTATTCTGTATGGATCAATTGATTTTGAACAGATATCATTTGAAGTTTTCATACTATCTGCTTGTTTTTTCCTCTAATAGATAATGAACATAGTCTCACTATTTATTCAGAGTTCTTCCAAATTCTTATTCTGGTAGTTGCCTGATAAAATATGGGACATTTTTAAATTAAGAAATGAATCATTTCTATGATAAAAGGCACTTTATTTTGTTTCCTGTTTTAATTAAGGGCAGCCTTGTATGAACATGGGTACTAAAGATTCATATCATTATAGAAAGAGAAGATAACTTTGGAGTTTATTGAGTCTGACTCATTGTGTATATGAGGGAATTGTGGCCCTTACTTTTTTGTAACTGCTCAAAGTTAGATATTCTAAAGGCAGGAAATGGGTTAACAGTCCTGGTATTCATTGCCACTAATATATCATATCATATCATATCATATCAATACAGTGTATGATATTTTTCCTTTTCTCAAGCTACATGGAACATGTGATGGCATAAACTATAGTTAATGTCTCTGGATTTCTTTTTTAAAAAACATTTTTAGTTGTAGATGGACACAATACCTTATTTTATTTATTTATTTTTCATGTGGCGTTGAGGTTCAGATCTAATGCTTTACCCGTGCTAGGCAAGTGCTCTACCACTGAGCTACAACACTCTTCTGGATTTCTTGTGTTGTTCTTGTTTTGTCTTTAAAGTGATCATAAGGCTCAAATTTGGCCATGAGCCAAAACTCTGTGGGCACCCTTTTCTTGGTTGTGTAGATTGAAATAATCTTCAAACCCATGTTGACTTGAAAGCTTTTGAAGTAAAAAATGAGTTCTATAATGCCAAATAAATGCTGTTTGAGGTTATTAGCATCATGTACTAACTGGAACTAGTAGAACTTCTGTAAATAATGTTTTAGTCAGACATACTGTTCCTACCTATTAAAAAGTCACCAGTCTTAAAGCATTACTTACTGTTGAGCTAGACACATTCTTTGTCTTTAATCACTAATCGTGTATTCCAGTTCTTTCATTGATAAGAAGAAACTGAACAAACTGAAACCAGATAGGTAAATTGAATTACTCATATTCACATAACCAACTGGTTAGTAATTGGGTCCAAGTGCAATACATTTATGGGATTTGTTAAGATTACTTAGAATTTAGTAAGTGCTTATTAAAAATTTACAAAATATAAAGAAAAAATAACATTACTTGTACTCTTGCAACTCAAACACAGCTATTGATCACATTTTGGTTAGTTTCTTTCCAAGTGTTTTTATGTTTTTGAAAGCTTTATGTGCATGGATTAAGATGTGGGCAGATAAAATAATTTTTGATCAGCCTCTTTTCTTTGAATCTGTATTGTGTTCAAAGTCCTGAGGTCAAGTACTATTAGAAGTGCATTTAGTGGGGATTTATTCATTCCCTACATTTTGGTGGGTTTTCTCAGGAAACCTATTGGGAATGTCTTATTATATTACTTTTTTGTTTTGTTTTCTTTGATTAGAACAGAAGCTGATAATATGAGGCCTTTGGTTTTAATCCAGCATGTTAGTTCATTTTATGGTCTGTTAGCCAGTCATTTTGAAAATGCATCATGGTGCTTATAAAGTAGTCATGGATCACTGAAGAATTAATAAGAAAAATAATACCAAACACGTTCTGCTAATGGCAAGTTATCTTTAGTATGATTCACTAGTACAGTCATTCCTTTGTAGAATTCTTGACCACCATTTGAGATTTTCTTAAGTATTTTTATCTTTACAAGGTTATAGTCTTGAGGAAGTCCAAATAGGGCTCTAAACCACCTTATCTTTAACATCATCAAAGACCATGATCTTTCAGATCTTTTACCAACTCTGTTATACTGTGATGTAGGTTCCTCTGGAAGGAGGTAGAATGTACATTTTAAAATTTCTTTTTAACAAGTTTTTACATTTTATAATGTAATGCCTCTTTTGTTTGTTAAATTGGCAGCACCCAAGTTAGCAATAGGGAAAAAAGAGAAGTTATCCTACCATCCAGAGATAATCCATTTTGTCATTTTATTATTAATTTTTCTGTCGTGCCTATAATTTTATATGAAATGGTGTGTGTGTATGTTCAAGATCAAGCATGATATTTGCGTAAGGATTTATAATCCATTCTTTTCATTTGGCAACATATCACATACATTTTTATATTTAATTAAATGCAATAAAATATTACTTTTCATGGCTGCATGGGTTTCCCTTATGGATGGGCCACCATTTTGTTTTTAGTGCTCCCAATTGTTAAATGTTTCTCTCTCTCTCTCTCTCTCTCTCTCTCACACACACACACACACACACACACACACACACACACATACATACACACACACACAGTGCTGGGATGCTTAACCACTGAGCCACGTCCCCAGCACTTAAATTTTTTTTTTAAATTTTGAGACAAGGCCTTGCTATGTTGCCAAAGGCCTTGATAAGTTGCCGAGGCTGGCTTTGAACTTGTAATCCTCCTGCCATAGCCTTCTAAGGTGCTTGGATTACAGGAATGCTCTACAGTGCTTAGCTTCAGCTTTTAATTTTCGATGTTTATAATTATACATGTTTATACATATCCTCTAACTGATATTTGCAAAATATATAACTATTTCCTTGGAAATAGTAGAATTTCTGGGGCAAGAATGTAATGCAGTATTTTAAGACATGATAGCTATTGCTGAATTTCCCTGAAAAACAATGTAGCTATTTGCATTTTTCCCATTGGTACATAGAATGCCAATTTCCCCCTAGAAAACATGTTTGTCAATTTAATAAGTAAAAAAAATAAATCATTGCTATTTGAATATGTAGTTCTTTTAATCCCAGTGAGGCTATTATATTTTAATTGGTTAATATTATTATTTTTGGATTGCTTATTTTTTATTAGATTTTTCATTTTCTAAAATCTGATTTTCAAATATTATATATATCACTGTTAACTCTCCAAGTCTTCCTCAAATATTGTTTGTTATGAAACTTCGTACACTTTGTAGAGTTTCTTCCTTCAGCAAGAGCTGACATTTAAAAATAAGTTTATCTGGTCTCCCATTTCTGTGGACCTATCTTAATTTTAATACTTTTATAAAAAAACTAATTAGTCTTATAGTATTGAAATAGGCTTCTCATTTTCTTTTATGATGACATAATAAGGTATTGCTTAAAAAAGAGAATAGACTATACTTTGAACACTTTCCTTTCTTTTTCTTTATTGTGAGACAGTGAAGGTCTGGTCTAGAATCTATGCAAAGTATGCCACTTCAGTGGGGATGTTACTTTGCCCGTTCTCCCTCTGTAGTATGCACCCTAAGGGAAATTAGGGTTGTGAACTAGTGCTGATAATCATTTTTGTTCTATATTCCATATTATTCACCTCTATTGTTTTTCTTAAGCTTCTTAAATGTTCTGTTCCAATCCTTTTTTATTTCAGAATATTACTAATAGGACAATCATGTGTGCCCCAGTTTGCCAAGGATCCTAGCATAAGTTTTAATAGTACCCCTTTATTCTCAAAAGTTACCAATTAAGGATGACAAATTATATGGTAATCCTGTTCCTTAACTGTCAGGATATCATATGTGTTAAGTAATCCAATCAGAGTTACTTCTTTGATTTGATTAAAAAAAAAAAATCTATGTGGACTGGGTGCAGTGGCGCACACGTGCAATCCCAGCGGTTGGGGAGGCTGAGATAGGAGGATCCCGAGTTCAAAGCCAGCCTCAAAAAAGCAAGGTGCTAAGCAACTCAATGAGACCCTGTCTCTAAATAAAATACAAAGTAGGGCTGGGGATGTGGCTCAGTAGTCCAGTGCCTGGGTTCAATCCCTGGCACTTCCTGCCCCTGCAAAATATCTATGTAGGGAGCTGGGGGCGGGGGTCATTGCTTTCCACATGGTTTTGTATTCTTAATGGGTGAAGGAGTTCAATAACCATGTCTCCAAACACCCAACACATGACTATAAAATAGTCTTACTGTGGCATTATATATTTGATTCTGAAGACTTATTCATTTGGTTGGATACAACAATAAGTCAGCCTAAAAATTAGGCTGAAATTAAAGTTTTATAATGATTTTTCCTCCCAAATTGATTCTCTCCTATGGCTAATGATTTGTGATTTAGGTTATTGGTTTCTGGGGATGAATTAGGAGAGGAAAGGGAGGATCTTATTAAGTGTTTTGGAATTGCTTAAGCTTTATATTGTTCCAAAGTGGTAAAATTACAGGACTTTAATCTTAGTAGTTTAGGACACTGATTGTACTCTTCCAAAGTCTAAGTTAACTTCAGTAAAAATAAATGACTTTTAGTAAGGTGAACTGAGATACATTCAATTCTTTGTGATGCAGGATCACAATTTTTTGTTCAAACTAAAGACACATGGCTCAGGCCTAGCTGTTGCATGCAATAACAGAATTCGGAAAGATACTTCTGGTCCAGTGGGTGTTCTTGGTGGAATACAATGGCTGTTGCCATAAAAGACCTTAATGTGTGTATTTATTCAGCATTTCTAGATCCTTTTTCATCTTTCTTTATAGTTCTTGGAGTGTGTAGTGGCTCAACTAATACGAGAGAATAGCAGGAAAGAGGTAAATGATTCTGGAAGGCAGAAATGACTTGATTTGTACTCTTGTCTTTCTCAGGACAGCCTGTGCAGGCCCTCTTACCCAGGATCCCTCCAGCCTGCCCTGTCTTCCTTAATGTACCATTTCTCTGCAGAGGGACAGTGGACCATGCCACTTCTATCTATCTGATTCCTATTGTTCCTTCCACTGCATTCAGAACTTTGCATTAACCAGTATCCAATATGCTTTTGGCCCCTGCCTTAAACATTGGTTGAACATCCTTTGTTAGTAGCATTCCTCTTCTATATCCTCAGGAGGAAGATTTCCAAAATTATATATTTCTAGCTTCTACGTCCTGCATAGGAGTGCATTCACCAATGTAGCACCTGAAAAGTGGCTCAGTTTCACCCTTTCACCAGGTTTTCTTTTTGGATTCCCCTGATGGGGCTACAGGCTCTACCATTTTCCCACCCTTCCATGT
Source organism: Marmota marmota marmota (assembly GCF_001458135.2). Taxonomy (NCBI): domain Eukaryota; kingdom Metazoa; phylum Chordata; class Mammalia; order Rodentia; family Sciuridae; genus Marmota; species Marmota marmota. Next base: position 19,357,331 of record NW_025999998.1, on the reverse strand, counting down.
TGGAGTCCTGATGTTCTCTTACACTCCTCTTCCTCCCACTCTCCCACAGCCACGGCCTGCCTGTTCTGCCTTTTCAGTATTAAGTCCTTTATTTTTGCCTATGTTCACCACACAATTTTATGTCTGGGCCTTTGCAAGAGCTTTTTTTGGCCCTATTTCTCTGTTCTGTGTCTTCCTTGTAAAATGGAACTATCCATTTATGCCATGCCTCTGGTTTTCCTAATGGACTCCTATGGTGAAGTTCACTCCTGCTCAGAAATTTTCAACCACACCTCATAGACTGTTGAATTACATCCACACTCTGGCATAAGTTAAGTGGGAAAAGAGCAAAGCAACTGTACCAAAACCTACATATAAATATATATATTAAAATTAAGGGGAGACGGTGTACATTTACTAGTAAGCTTATCTGGCTGAGTAATCTTGATTATTTTGACTAGTTAGCTGTTTGATGGCTTATTAGAGGTTTCACTACTAAGATGAACATATTCTAAAATTGTAGTCTTGGTAGCACATATCTGTGAATTTACTAAATCCCTTTGAGTTGTATGCTTTAAATGGATGAGTTGTAGGGTATGTGAGTTTCATCTGAATAAACAGAAGAAAGTTCATTACCCATATTTTATAAAATTCCCGTATCAGTTATAGTACAATATAAGTAATTCCTGATCACCTCAATAATAATATTATTAAGAATACATGACCAGGGGAAGTTTCTTTACCTCCATGTTCAACACTTGTTTGTGGGAGATCTAGAGTATTATATAATCATTCCATTTAATATGTGGTGTACTCATTGCCTTTAAAAAACAATTGATGTGAAGTTGGGGTTGTGGCTCAGCGGTAGAGGGCTTGCCTAGCACATGCGAGGTGCTGTTAGATCCTCAGCACCATATAAAAATAAATAAATAAAATAAAGGTATTGTGTCCAACAGCAACTGGGGGGAAAACAGTTGATGGGGAATGTTTTTGGGAAAGCTGCAGGTAGACAATAGCATAAGCCAGTCATTCATTATTCTAGTTTCAGCATTAGGCTTCAGGTTTTTGGTTTTTGAGGTCCTAATCCAACTCTGTGTGAGAGAGATTTTACAAATGCCAGGAAATATCACTGTACTTAGCAAGGCCTAGTGATTCTGTATTTCCTTTCCTTTCCTTTTTTGGGATTCATTTAAATATTTTGCATTCATTTAAAAAAATTTCTGTCAACTTCATTATTGGTTCAGTTAAGTAAACACAGTCTGATGATCCCCTGCTTTCATTCTATGCCTTCATACTTTTCTACCTTTTCTGTGATGAACTGTTTCAGAGATAAAGTTGCATAGAAAATGATTGGTTTTTGTTTTTAAACTCAGACCTCTTTTGTCACACAACCTCCAATGTTACATTAGTATGTTATTAAGTAAGTTTATTAAAAAAATATGAGTATATACTACCATCATTTGAACAGCATTTTTACATCATATGATCCATACTAAGATCTCTTCTAAGTGCTGTACATTATCTTGGGTTATGATGCATCTTCTTTAGCTCTAGGATTTTGTTTTGTGGATCAGTTTTATTGGTCCTACTCAAAGAGGAGAAGCTCAGTTTAAACTAAGAGGGTAATTGGTTTCAGTTCTTCTTTTATCAGTCAAATGGTAATAAGTTATTAAATGTACAAACCTCACTAAATGTTAATAAAATGCACTGTTGTACTTTCTTTAATTTTATTTCCTCAAGGAGCAAATCTGGTTTCAAGTCTGTCCTTTCTTGTTTTGTCCCTATAGACTGTAAATGTCTAGGTATGAGCCTTCTTAGCAATGCCTATTCTTTTTTTTTTGGCGAGAGGAAGGCATATTTCCATCTGCAGTTTACTTAAGAGTGAGGAGAAAGGCAATTTTTTTCTTGACCATTGCTATTTCTGGAAAAATTGAATGGAAAGGCCCTGCTCCTCTATCATTCTGTTGAATGACTTACTGTCACTGGCTTGAGTGCTGGAGAAACATATGGCCGTCAGGCTAAATAAATTACAGGACAGAATTTAAATTAATGAAACAAACCACAGGGCAACTCTTTTAACTGGCTTGGAGAAATTGTCTTGACATCAGTTTGGTAGTGCCAGATGTTGCCCCTCTCTTTTTGGACAGCACATGTGAATGTACAAGAAGCATCATTGGATTCCTTTGGAGTAATTTAAATCTAAAATAACGGAGGATTTTGAAAGTTCACTAACATCTACTACAAAGGGACCATTTCCTTCTCCTTGCAATGGTAACTGTTCCAGCTTTTTAAGAAGGCTGAATTTTAAAAATTATTTTTGTTTTATGCTTCCAGGGGAAGTGAAAATACAAATGATGTCCTAATGTATCTCTCTCTGGCGTAGTTATTGGATCTTCCTAAATTAGCCATTTGGAAATGATTAGTTTCAAGAGTCCTTGCTGGGTGGTATTAATGCTAATCATGAGACTCCCCTGCCCAGCAGGTACTATGGTTTTTGATGTACATCAACATTTCAACATTTCCCCCAAGTGAGAATTTTAAGATGTGAATAAGGCATAGTTTTGGGGTATGTGTGTGTGTGTGCGTGTGTGCGTGTGTGTGTGTGTGTGTGTGTGTGTGTGTGTTTCATTTATGTTCTTTTTAAGCAAAAGGAAACATTTCTGTAAGTTTAGTTTTCATCATACTACATGAACAGTGGACTTCTGAAAGTCCCTGTTATGTAAGTAACACTATAGGAATAGATTTAATAGCTCTTGTTTTTCATAACACTGTTCTATTTTCCAGATCTTTTATTAATTTTATGCCTACAAGGCAGCCTGGGACCATATACAAGTCCTTCTTAGCATTTTCAGTGTCATTATTTAAGTTATCAAGACAAAATTTACTTAAAAAAAAGCCATGTTCTTCAATATCTAAAAACCTGTTTATTTTGTGAGACATCCTAGATCATTGCTTCTCTAATTTGGAGCAGTATTTGCTTGTTCCCTATAGCACCTTAAATTCCCCTACCTCAAAAAATAATTAGTTTTACAGGCTCAAAGTGAGCCATGTGAGTAAAGGGAAAAAAAGTATCTTGACATATTAACCCTGAATGATGACTCCTGTAGTTTTAAGTAAATTCATTTGAGTCAATATTTGAATATATGTTAAATGATTTTTCAATATGAAATTTTTCTTGTGAAATATAACTGATTTTTTTTAAAGGCTGTACAACATCATACAGAGAAGGAAAATAGTCATAAAATCTGAAAGCTGGAGGGAACCCTTGAGTTTATCCTGGCCTGTGTGCTGATCATTAGTTCTCAGAGGCTAAGTATTTGTGTAGAGGTTCTTGTCTCCCATGGGGATGGGGAGACTTAGATGCTGCTCTTTGCATGCCACACCCCTGCCTGAAGTTGATCTCCTGGTGAATGTAAAGTAAAGTGGACAATGACAGTTCAGATCCATGTTGAGCCTTTTCTCTACATTAAATCTTAATTTGTTGCTCTCCTTTAGGGAGGATCATGTAAGCCATTCTCTCTTACTTTCTTCAAGTATTTCCAGGTTCAATGAGAATCACACACTCCTTTTCTAAAATGCATCTCATTGTTTCCACCCACTGCACTTTTATAGTATGCAGTTTATATTTTTATGACCTAAAAATCTGGATTGTGTGCATTCACATTTTCTATTATCCAGAATAACAACAACAACAACAGAAATCAATGTTAAATTCTGTGGGGTGGATATTTAGTCTGAAGAGTTTCCTTTTCTTAGAATGTTGCTTTGACTTGGTATTTTTATGATATCTTCATGCATTCTAAATAATGTTCCATGAACGTCCCAGTTTTCTCTGAAGTATGTATATAGCAATGGTGCCACTTTATAAAATAAGCTTGTATATATTGTGTCTACACGCATAACTTAAAGATCCAAACCTTTTATGTTTTCTTTGGCTAAGCTGATTTATCTCATAGGAAATAAAATTATAACCCAGACTTTACAGTCTGCTCTGACTCATCCATTGGCATAAGTAGCTCAGTCATGGCCACGTCCTTGCCTTTGTTTGAGAATGTAGGACATAAATCACATCCTCTGTGTCACGAGTGTCCTCCAGTGCAGCAAAACCTACGGGTGAACAAAAAGTGCTTTTGGTTGGAATAAGTACACATTTCAAGTTGAATGTACTGTTTCCCCAAATGCTTTCTTCTTTAGACTTCTCTAAGAATATAGCTACGCAGGCCAGAAATATAGGCATTCTCCTTATTTCATTTTTTCCCATTACCGCTCATGTCTTATCTATTATCTAAAATATGTCACTTTTCTTGGTTTTCCTGCCATCTTTGTCTCAATTACATTTTTTTTTTGTTTGGATTACTGGAATACCCTCTAACTTGTTCTTACAACCCATTATTTTCTTACCATAAATCAAACCATATCATTTCCCTGGTTAAAACTCTCCAAAGCTGTCTAGTGTGCTTAGAATAAAATCTGATCTCATGTCCTGAACTGCAGTGCTCCATGTGACTTGGCCCCTGCCTCTGCAGCCAGCACTCCTGCTTTACCTCCTACCTCTTTTCTCACTACCCACCATGTCTGCCTTGGCCACTGTGTGCTTGTACTTCTAACCTGTCAACTAAATGTGTTCCCACTTCAGCTCCCATTTCAGCTGGTCTACTGCCTGGAATGCTGTTTCCTTCTGACTTTGTTGTGTTTGGATCCGGAATATGCAGGCATTAGTTTTAGTGCCCCTTCCTAGAAGGGCTTTGCCTGGTTTCTCAAATTAAAGCAGTAGCCAGGCCACTCAGTATTCCATTATCCTTTTATTTTTAAATACATACCCCCACATTGCCATCAGATATGTTATTATTCATTTATTAGTATATCATCGGTTCACATTTGCATGTTATCTATATGAATGCACTGTGTCTGTCTTGTATCCTTGATGCCTGGAAGAATATTTTTTACGCAGGACACACCCATTAAAATTATGAATAAGCAGTTCAAGTCAAATATCTCCAAACACTGTGGCTTTAAATATTTAAATATTGAGTTACTGGCCTATAATCCCATTAATTTGTGACTTGGGAGGCTGACCCAGGAGGATCACAGGTTTGAGGCCAGACTCAGCAATTTAGGGAGAGTCTTAGCAACTTAGTGGAGTTCTATCTCAAAAAATAAAAATTAAATGGACTCAATCATAGCTCAGTGGTAAAGTGTCCCTTAGTTCAATCCCCAGTACCAAAAAATAGTATTGAGATACTGGGAATCATTTTGTCTGTTTTTTTGGGGGGGAATAGAGAATTGAATCAGGACCTTGCCCAATTGGTCCTGATAAGGTAGTTTATTAGTTGCCAAGTGTAGTGGAGCTCAACAGTGTTAGCCATGCTGCCTTGTTCACCATGGATTTTATTTTCTTTTTTTGCATTACAAAAAATTCATTATTTTTGTAGTTAATTTGTTTTGTTTTCTGGAAGTGGCTTATTGTTTTCTTGTGGTGCTGGGGATTGACCTCAAGCATGTTAAGTATGTACGTAATCACTGAGCTATATCCCTAATCCTGGCATTTTTCATTTTAAAAAATACTAAAATGCTATTTCTTTTGATTACTCAGTTTTTGGCATCTCCACCCCCAGCCCCATATCATACTATTTTCTTCAGTTATTTTTCACCATAAATCATAGCTAGTGTTTATTGACTGTGTGCCAGGCCCTGTTTTACTTGGATTAACTCACTGAAAACTCATAGTGGAGTTGTAAAGTAAGTATACCAGGCCCCCTCCTTCCCTTATCTGTGGTTTCACGTTTTGTAGTTTCATTTACCCCTGGTCAGCTGTGGTCTGAAAGTATTAAATGAGAGAATTCCAGAAATAAACAATTCATGTTTTAAATTGGCATTGTTCTAAGTATCATGATGAAATCTGATGCTGTCCCCTACAACCTGCCTGAATGTGAACCATCCTTTTGTCTGGTGTATCCACACTGTGTAAGCTACCAGCTTGTTAGTTCCTTATGGCTATTTTGGTTAGGAGATCTATTGTAGTGCTTGTGTTCAGGTAACCTTATTTTATGTAATAATGGTCCCAAAGCACGAGTGATGATGCTGGCAATTCAGATATACCAAAGAGAAGTTACTAAGTTCATCTTTAAGTACAAATTCTCAACAAGGAAAGTAAAAAGTTGTATGTTGAGATTACTAAAATCTAAGGTAAGAATGAATCGTCTACCTTTGAAACTGTAAAGAAGGAAAAAGAAATTGGTGTAGGTTTTGCTGTCACGCTTCAAACTGCAGATTGGTATCTGCAGATATTGGGATCTTTAACATTCTGGAATATTTTCTTTGCTGTTTTTGAGTTTGTTTAATAAATGTGCAGTGAATCTAATGCTTAGGGATGGAAATGCTGGTCTGCTGATTTTATCAGGAACATGACAAGGAGGCAGCAGAATGACTGTGCTGGTGACATATTTTAGAAGACCCATCATGGTCCACATGTTTTATTGATCACCATTTGGGAACACATAAGGGGACATGAATCACCTTCTGGTTAGGGTCAGATACTCCATTATGTTTAGAAATATCTTGTGACAACATGACCTTAAAATGTAGAATGATTTTGGGAAAAAGTTTTTTTGAGTTATAAACAAAACATTGCAGCACTTAAGTGTAGATAGGTAAGTGTAAAATATAAAACCATGAAAACTAGCATAAAATACATTTGAAACATTTAAAGAACATAAATGAAAGAAATCAAAAGGAAAATAAGTGAATGAATTCAATGCAAATACTAAATTTATGCACAAAATTTAAAGAAATGACAAGTTGGGGAAATATTTGTAATCAACCATTAATTTTATTCTAAAAACTAAATTGTTTAAAAAAAAACACTGTAAGAAAATAGCAAGTTATGGGTTGGGGTTGTAGCTCAGTGGTAGAGCGTTTACTTTGCATGCATGAGGCACTGGATTCGATCCTCAGCACCACATAAAAATTAATAAATAAAATAAAGATATTGTGTCTATTTACAACTAAAAAATTAGCAAGTTCTTAAATAATTGTTTAAAGATAGGTTCATAGAAGTAATACAAATGGGCAAGAAAATTATGAAATGTGCTTCTTACACAAGTAAAGATGTAAATGAAAATAAGATTCTTTTTTGTTTTTCAATATATTTAAAAAAATTTTGTTTTTATTTTTGTGATACTGGGGATTGAACTCAAGTATTCTTTACCATTGAGCCACATCCCCAGCCCTTTAAAAAAATTTTTTTTTTTTTTTTTTTTTGTTGTTTTTGAGACAGGTTCTAGCTAAGTTGCTGAGACTGGCTTCAAATTTGTGATCCTCCTGCCTCAGTCTCATGAGTTGCTGGGATTATAGGTGAGCGCCACTCTGTCCAGCAAATGTAGCCTTTTCAAAGGAGAGAAAAGAGAAGGGCCTGAAATAGCTGCTTACAACTCTAGGACGGCCATCACAGAAGGTGACATCCTTGCACTTAATTACATTTCTATGATATTCTCCTAAGGAAGCAGAGATTGGGGCAAAAATTTTTGTTTAGGGATGTTTATCAGAACAATGTTTATACAAGTGGAAAGCTAGCAATACTTGAAATGTTTTATGCCGGGGAATTGTTAAATCATAACACCTCCTTAAGAGAATCTTCCAGACAACCACTCTTAACCATTTTTGAATAATAATTAATATCATGAAATAATTATCAATATAATAAGTGAAAAATAACATAATATTGTTCCAGTGTTGTTTTTTTTTTCCAAATTACAGAAATTTACTATAATTTTTTTTTTTTTTGTACTGGGGATTGAACTCAGGGGCATTCAAGTACTGAGCCACATCTCCAGCCCTATTTTGTATTTTATTTAGAGACAAGGTCTCGCTGAGTTGCTTAGTACCTTGCTGTTGCTGAGGTTGGATTTGAACTTGCCATCTTCCTGCCTTAGCCTCCTGAGCCCCTGGGATTATAGGCCTGCGCCACCACATCCAGCAAGTTTTCTGTAATTAATATTTACAATTTTCATAAATAGGAAAAATGTTTAGTGTATTAAGATACAAGATCCCGAACCCTGAACAGATAGGAGATCTTGGTAGATGCTGGTCCATCTTCTTCCTAATTAGCTGTCAACCCCCAGAACCTTTTAATGAGTCACTTTCTTTCTTTGTAAAATCAGAGTTTAGGGCTCCTTAATTTGTTTCTCTGAAATACACCCAGAGACAGAAGAGAGTGAACATGCACTCCTAGTGGGGAAGATGGGGAAGGTTGAGCAAATCAGCTCAAAGTAACCTCCTGAAGAGGTTTTAGCATGAAACTTCATGTGTACTTCCTGTTCTCCTCTAAACTATACTGGTGTTAAAATAGGGAGGGAGGGGGGAAGGGAAGGGGAGAGAGAGAGAGAGAAGGAGTGAGAGAGAGAGAGAGAGAGAGAGAGAGAGAGAGAATGCTTGAAATCTATACAACATGTAATCTACCATTTAAAAGTGTACAGATTCATGGTTTTTAGTATATTCAGAAGATTGTTGCAACCAATTGCTCCTTGGTTTTAGTACACATATATTTACCATGGAGATACTTGGAAAAGCTCTTCATCTTTGAGTAATCTTGGAAGGACTATCAGGTAACTTTTCTAGGAGGATTTAACCACTTTGAGATACCCAGGACCATGTGATCTTCCAATACTTTCAAAAATTTGCCTGTATTCCCCTTAAAAACAGCTTAACTGGTTTATTTATTATTGATAGTTCTTGTTACTCCTTACTTCCCTGTCCATTCAGTTTCTGCTCGCAGTCAGTGATACTAAGCTCCATTAATTTTTCTGCTGCCTTTTTTTTTTTTTAACTGTTTGGGGTCTTCTGCGAGACTGTGCTGGGGATAAAAGGTTAAGTGCATGCAACCCTTTCCTTCAGAAGACAGGTATGGTGACTTTGATGTCAGAGATGCTTGGTTTCAAATGGAAGTTTATTATTTAAGTGGAGCAGAATGTGCAGAAGGTAGAATATATGAATTTTAATAGATATGGCTTGGAATGTGGAAAAAATTGGATTGTATTGGACCCTTATTAATTCACTTTCATCTCAGTGAATCTCTTCTGTGCAGGTGTGGGGTAATAGGTACTCATAGTTAGGAAATTTGTCTTTGAAATATGTTTTGACTTTATCCAAGATTACATGGAAGTAGCCCAAGTTCAGCTTTGGTGGTGCTGAGATTCCATGTTTCACACTCTTGGCCTAAAACAGCAGACCTGAAGTACAGTTGCTTAATTATAATTCAGCTCTGTGAGACTTGGGTTTTGTTTTTATCCATTCTTTACTGGGGCGCTGGCCAATCCAGAGAACAGGGCAGGGCATTGGCCTGAGCCTTCATATTCATTAAGGACTTCAGTTGTAGACTTCTGATGGTTTGACAACATCTCCAAATACAGTCATGAAAGGACCTGGCAGGATGAAATGAATATATTCATTGTACAATTTTAAATACCACAGTTTTTGTTTCTCTGTTTTGACATTTCTTCTTTTTCCTGGGAACCTGAAACAAAAAGTGGAAGTGGTATGGTCCTCCCTCAGCCTGTGAGAGGCCCTGCTAAAATGTGTTTTCTTCCTTTGTTGTAGCATAGAAAGCACGAACCAGGTGGACCTTGGAGTTCCTAGTGTCTGATTGTTTTCCAGAGCCCTTGTATGGAATTGAGGCACCAGAGTTCATCAGAGCAATGACCATAGCAGTGACATTTTTAGGGCATTGAGAAATATGTAGCATATATGGATCGTCCTTTAGAGCTCTTTTGGTAAGAGAGTAGTCCAAAAAGCCAGTTTAAATGTGAGAAATGAGTGAGTCCATGATTTTTTCCAACAATAAATGCTAATTCATGACCATTAAGAAGATGCCATTCAGGGGTGAGTTCAATCTCTAGCACTGCAGGAAAAGAAACTGATACTGTATGACTGACTTAAAAGTCTTTTTTTGAAAGATGCAACAGCCAATTATATCCTGCAAATGGGCAAAATAATCACTGTAAACATATTGGTGCTTTATGTCAATGGGTTATATAGAGTAAATATGAATCTATGGCAGCATTTGTATATGGAAATCCTGTTGTGCTGAAAAGATAGTGGCATAGAAAGACTAAAATGGAATCATGGGATTGTGTGGGTGCTTGTATGTATTTGTGTGTGCACCTAATAATACAGTATTGTCTAAAATCTTACAAAGTAATGTACATTCCATTGTAGGATATTAAATGTATACTTAATGTTTGTTATGATGGTAGTCTATGTGAAATGAACTGGGGATTCCTCTGTGCTTTATCTAGATCCACTGAGTAGGAAAGAAAAATAAATTAGTATCATTCACATCTAGTTATACATACAAAATGAAGTTGCTTTTTAATGGCTTGATTATTAAATAGACTCATTTTAGAGTATTTTGGTGAGCTGGGATAAAAAAGGCAGAGCACTTGCCTGAAGGCACAAATGACTTTTCTGGGGACATTTTTTTTAAAAGCTATATTTATAGAGAGCTTTGAAGGAGAGAGCAGGGTTTTTGTGGGACTTACCCTCAGGTGTGTTGGCTTTGCTTGTTAAAATTATTGAATGACTTAATTGTTATACTCAAATTAGCAAAAGTAAGAATCTGCTCCCTTGCTTGAACATGAGTTCTCTTTGCTAGATTTTACTTTGCATTGGTCTTGGAAACAAAGTTGTATGTCTTTAGATTGCTCAGAGTTATTTGTGCCTTTCATTGCCCTGTTTTGTGAAAGGACATTAACCATTACTAAATTCAGAAGTAGTTTACTAGTAGAAAAGTCTGCTTTTGTTAATTCAGAGGCGAATAAATTATAAACCATCTTAAATTTTTCATATGTCAGTAGAAAACATAATTTTATGTAATTTGAAAAAAATGTGTTTTTTAAATTGTACCACTTTTTTCATATTATGAGCAAATTATTTAAATAATTTACTATCTCAAACTGAGAATATTGTATAATTCTTTAAAAATAGGGGAAAGGCATTTGAAATTTGTTTTATACACTTATTACACAATAGAACTTCACCGAACAAAGAAACAATTTGTTGCTTTCAGTGTCTTAGTTTATGTACTTTTCTTTTTTGTCTTAATATTAGTACAGAATAATGCTTTAATTTACTACTTTTATCATTCTACCTGTAGTATTGCACCACACAGATTTTCTGTTACCTGAAGCTTTGCCTTTACTTTAAATTTGATATATTTATGCAATAAATAAAAAATAGAAGCAAAGTGTGAGTATGAAGCTTGGAAGTGAAATTTACTTAGAAGGGGTGGCTGTTCCTTTGGAAGGTAGTACTAAGATTCAGAATGAGTCTCCATTAATTGAAGTACCTTTTAAAATTATGTTGAATGGATAAAAATTGGGTATAGCTCATTTTTACATGGTGGATTGAAGTTAATTGCTTGGATTGGGAGCAGCTGTGGGACTGAACATCCTTCTAGGCTGGGACTAAACATCCAAAGGCTGGACTTAAGCTGTGGTCCAGCTGTGCTTAGCTATATCTTCTTAGCCATGTTGCCTCACCTGTCCAGGGCCTTTTCTTTTCTGTAGAAAAAGAATAGATACCTGTCTTATAGATTTTGAGAGGATAAAATGTCAATGTGTTGAATACAAATTTGTTGAATACAAATTTCTGTTTCATTTTTAAGATAGGGAATATTTAAAAAGTGTAAGCCACTCTATTCCTTGTTGGTATTGGAGATGTGTGTGTGTGTGTGTGTGTGTGTGTGAGTGTGTGTGTATGCATACAGATGCATGTGCTCTGACTGATCAGTGGTGTATTAGTACTTGGGGGAAGAGCTAGCAACTCTGGATTCTGGTTTGGACTTTATCATTTTTTTCACTGGGTGACACCTGTTTCTTCATCACAGTTGGCATTGACAAAAGTGTCATGAGCGTGAGTTACTGAAGAGAATGCACTTTGTAAACTACAGAGTACCTTATAAATAAGATTTATAGAGGGAAGGAAAGAAGAGTAAGAGAATGTACTCTCCATTCCCTATCCTTAATCTTATTAATCTATTTTCTTTTCAGTATTTGATTAGTCATAGTTTTAGCAGGAAGCACTGAGAAGAGTTTTATAAAGCAACTGTTTACAAGGATGTGGACCAGGTACAGGGAGTAAGGTCTAGAAGAGCCAGGCAAGGAAAGGGAGCAGTTACTAGAACCCAGGGAGGCCACCTTTCAGGAGCTGTAGCTTTTGGAAGGGGACATAGCACATCTGTGGTGCCCTTTTAGGGATGGAAGGGAGGCATGGGGGCATGCCCTCCCTCTTTCTCCTACTCTCTGTCATCATCGTTTCGTTGTCATCTTCTTCCTCCTCCCCTACTTCATTATTATAAAGAATATTACCAAGGAGAACAATGAATACCCAATGAAGAAATGTATAAGGCAAGGTATGAGGGAAGGAGCAAGCACCTACATGTGGTCTCCCAGTGTACCACCCTATAGGAACCCCCATGTGTTCAGGTATCCTGAAGTTTCATGACAATTGCTAGTCTGTGTGGGTCCCTGTTCTCTTTTATTCCACAAACACCTATGAGCCAAGTGCTTCTCAGGACTTAGAAAATTCCTACTTTAATTCTCAACAATGTTGCCCCAGCCAAAATAACAAAATTTAGTGGTCTGAACAACCATAGTGTATCTTATTATTCTGTGGGTCAGCTTGAACTCGGTTGGGCAATCTGTGGGTGGTGCCTCTTCTGGGGGTCTTATATTGTCAGATGCTTTTCCATGTTGACCTCTTTTATAAACAAGCAAAAAGCAAAGGACAAGAGAGCTGTTGTTGAAACCCATAGCTGAAACCCCAATCTCCTGGGGCACTGTGCAAGAGAAAGGAACCTTGGGTGTGTTTTCCAATAACAGGAAAATATCTTCCTTAGAGTTGATTTGTTTGAATTATTTTTTTCTCCTTCTAATTCTTCCCAGTTCATTCATTGGTCCTGTGTTCTGCCCCTACTTGGAGTCCGCATTATTGTAATATGCTGCTGTGGACTGTGCCAGGTGCTTGGTAACTAGGGCCAAGTCATGTTAAGCTTTGACTGCTCTTGCCTAACATGGTTTAAATGAGATAGCAGCCAATGTAGTTTATACTTCTTCCCT
>NW_025999998.1:19309023-19344217 GCF_001458135.2 Marmota marmota marmota | reverse complement strand
CCTTCCTTCCTTCCTTCCTTCCTTTCTTTCTTTCTTTCTCATAAAAATTCCTCAAGTCGTCCCAGGAGAAACAAAGTCCTGCTACCTGATTCTCTTTCCTTTTTTTTTTTCTATACCATTAAATTAACAAATTAAGATCGCTTCTGTTTTTGTTGTGGAAAGAACTGACAGAGATTGTGGTTTGTTGATCATGTCTACAGTTGATCCCTCAGATCAAACCTTTGGCTCTGGGACAGTGATAATGAAGAAGCAATTAGAATTTTTTTTTTTTAACATTCTTTTAATTGCATAGGAAAGTAAAGATATTGGCTTCTTTCTTTAAGGAATTATTTAAATTATTTAAGAAATTGTTTGTAACTATTTTCACTAGAGATTCTACTTTTCAGATACTTTATGTGATTTTCCAGTATTCATTGCTGAGATTATAAAATATTCATTTGAAACTCTTTAGACTAATTCTATTAAAATAGGCTAAACTGGTCCTAGTGGCATGTACCTGTACTCCCAGTACTCTGGAGGCTGAGACAGGAGGATCGCTTGAACTCAGAAGTTTGGGAGCCTGTGCAACATAATGAGACCCATTTAAAAAAAAAAAAAGTGATAGCACTCACATTGCAGTGTTAAATATATATTTCAAGAAATTCCATATAACCTTATTAAGTCACAGGAAAATTATAAAGAAACCTCCTGTTTGACGCTCGGTAGAAATCATTCTACATTGTAACCATCTGAGGAGTCTGTGCTCACCAAGACATCTGCAGCCATTTAAGAGTCCTTTGATGAAAACTGTAATACTTATTTGAATTTTTGTGATTATTTATAAAGATAGTAATGAAATGCAACCATCAGAAAAACAAAAAGAATTAGGACAGATGTTGTATTCCTAGCTTCTGATTTCCCTTCCTCCCTTCCTCTTCCTTCCCTGCTGTCCTTTCCTTTCTTTCTATTGTTTCCTAGCATCCTGGGAGGCAAGGCTATTAAGGCTCTTGGTCATAAGGTTATCCTGTGTTTCCTTCTCTTCTTCAGTGTTTAATATCTAAATGCACATTTTTATTTTCTTCACATTGTTGGGAGAAAGCAAAGTCATTTATTGTTTTGGAAATCCTAAGATAATTTGAAAGGGAATGAGAATAGGGAGGGAGAAAGGAATTTGGAAAAAATGCCACTTCTATTTAGGGAATGAAGTTTTTAGATAGATAGTTTTAGATTCTTTGTAGAATACATATATTGACATTTGGGGAAATGTTTTCCTCTTCTCATCTTGTTTCTTCTAATATGACTCTGATAGATATTACTGTCAGGCTTACGATAACAGAAAGGGAATATAAATATGGTGAATACTTGCTTGTCTAGAAACATGAACCCATTCTTCTCTTTCCAGGATACCGTGCTCTAATTATATCCCATTTCAACATTAGAGAAATGCCTAGAAATTTTAGGCCCTTTTTCCTTTATCTCTCTGAATAGCATTCATACAAATATATTGTCATTTCCAAATCTAAATCCTGAGTAAGCAAATCAGAATCCTGGAAGCATTTCAAATATTCTTCAGGGAAAAGAGCTTTATCAAGTTAAAAGACGGTGTTGTCATAATTTCTTACAAGATACATGGTTACATATCACTATCAAAATTCCATGCTGAGTGGTGACAGGTTTTCATTTTGTTTATTCTCTTTCGAGCTCATCTGCCTTTGAAGTGAACTCTGGTTTGTCCAGTTTTGCTAAGTGTTCATGTTTTAGGGATGTCATATCCAAGCCATTGTGTCTAATTCAGTTATGGGAAGACTGAGACAGTGTTGTGGTCTAATGTGCTACTGTTGTCTGTATTTCAGGAACAGGAGAGAGTGGCAAGAGTACATTTATCAAGCAGATGAGAATCATCCATGGGTCAGGATACTCTGATGAAGACAAAAGGGGCTTCACCAAACTGGTGTATCAGAACATCTTCACAGCAATGCAGGCCATGATCAGAGCTATGGACACACTCAAGATCCCGTACAAGTATGAGCACAACAAGGTAGGTGGGACTCCTTGGTGGAACTGTTGCAAAGTAGTCCACAGTAATGCAGCAGTGAGAGTGGTTTCTTCACATGTCTTGAATGCACAGTGGATTTTTGAAATGTACATTTTTCATCTCATCTTAAGACATTTAATGGATGTTGAGTTGTTTGTAAATGCATTTTTTTAAAAAAATCTTTGAAGTTATACCTACAAAAAACTGGAATTGTGTTTAGTGATGCTAGTGAAAGACTGGTATTTGGATGTTTGATAATAAATATAGAGAGGTTTAAAATTCAGGGGAGCACATTGCATTAAGGAGACAGTTGAATCATACAGAGTGGCCAAGGTATAGGAATTCAAAGAGGTGATGGCCTTGCTTCAACTTCCCACTGTTTGTGTTTCTTTGAAAAAGAAAAAAACAAGCTCAAGACCATTCTGTCTGGTTTAATTTTGAATTTCGTGACTTCCTTTCAGTAGTGCCACAGGCTTCATTTTATTTCAACATGAGCCCATCTGTCACTTCCAATACCTTTCCAACATGTTTCCCTTCAATTGTGTTAAAGTAATGGAAACTTATAAAAATCTCTTGAGAAAGGATTAGGAGAAATAAAATGATTAAAATTTTTGGCTTAGAAAACAGTTAACCTTTTCAGTATCTAACATTTTTAGTTCATGAAAACAAATGCTATAATTGCTTACCCTCTGAGTATCATAGAGATCATATACTAAAGAAGGTTGGTGCATCTCAGGGTACTTCATGTTAGAGTTTTTACTGCAGTTGCCCTGTAGAAAGATCATAGGCAGGGACTATTGCTATGCCAGGTTGTACCAGCACTTGCAGAGGCCCCAGCCTGAAGAAAGGAAAATCTATTTGGAATTTGTAGAAATGTCTTTTATAGTCTGCTTTCTTCCCTTCCTACTAGTCAGTACATCCCCTTATGGTATATATTCTCTGTGGGTGCTGTCTTGGCTTCTTAGGGCTTATAGGTGCAGGTCTTATGGAAAGCCTCACTATTTATTGACAAAACATTGCATTTTTACCTATAATTATATTCAAACCTTCAATAAGAACTTTCATTCTCTTAGTACTCTTGATAAATCCATAAAGGATATTTCCATTTTCCATGATCAGTATGTAATAGCCAAAAGTTGGCATGCCCAATGTGACTCATAAACTGAGATAGAACTCACAAAAATGAATCTGGAGGTAAAACAAGGCAGTTCTATGTACCTTCATCTCTGTTATAATCCAAAGGTTTCTAAATATTTCAGGTAACCTTAAAATCAGGCATTTCTTTTTCTTGAATGTTTCCTTGAAATTCACTGGCAGTTTCTTATCTAATTGATACTGTCATACTTCATTTTCCAATGGCAATAAGAGTCTCCACAAGTAACAGAGAAATCCTCCATGGGTAATCCCTCCCGCTTGTACTCTGAAATGTGAAAAGAGCTGGGCAGCTTTATGAGCCCAGGAACAGGGTACCTGAACTTTAGTAAGCTCTTCAGAAATCTCAGTGTAGAGTCTGGAATAGGTGGCATGCTTATTTCTTTGTGGTTGTGAGAAAAATTCTGTTGGAGGAAGTTGTTTTTCTTTTTTCTTCACTCTCTTTTTTTAATGCTAGTGATGTTCCCAGTCTCAAAAATCAGTTGATAATATGATTAATTCTGACCAAGTTGTCATGTGTGTTATGTATATTATTTACCAAACACAAACATACAAACTTGCTGGTTTACATGTTGAAATTTAATAAACTCAACCAAAGTTTTACCGACAAATCTTTTATATTAGATGCTTGAAAAGAATTTTTCAGGGTCTTGCTCTGATATTAGAATTTATAGGAAGATTATTTATTACATGGTCATGTAGAAGATAGTGTAAAACTTATGCCCTGTTCATGTAACACAATGAAGAGTATTTCCTGCTGTGTGTTATTTGAGCTCTCTTTATGTATAGCAAATATTCCATTATCCAAAATTGTAAACATTTCTGGTCCCAAGCATTTGGAATAAAGGATAATCAACTTGTAGTTTCTCCTTTTAGACTTGGAAGTTTGATGACCAGGGCTCATTTAGCAACTTGGCTGCAGCTGCTTTTGACTAACTTGCCAGGAGTTTTGAGGGCTGTTTCCCTTCTTCCACAGATGAAGCTGTGGTTAAGGGTAGAGGGATGCTCAGAGGACCAGTGGTACAGTATCTCTTGTCTCTCTTGAACAATTCTAGGGAAGGACTTGTCCCAGGAGAGTACCTTGTGCTTTCTGAATTTTCTGTTTCCTGAAAAATTCCAGATTTCAGAAGCCATTTTTCATTTTTCCAACAACAAACAAAAAGCAAAACACTACAATTTTGAAGAACATACCAACTTATTTCTATTTTTGATCAATTGAATAATAAATTTCTTTTTTTCAGCATGAGAGAATTTTCATAATTTACAAAATGCCAAAAGGCTAATTTCATTTTGATATTTTTCACTCGTCTAATTACAGCCCACAATAAAGGCAGAATTAATAGATATAGATATATATTTTTTATCTGTTCATCCTGATAGTTGTTTTATGAAGGTTCTTTGCTTGCATGCAACCAAAAGCCAATACTACCCAACTTAAGTAGAAAAATAATTTATAGTAATATGAGCTCATGGGGATAAGAGAGGAGAAGTTGAAGGACTAGACCTTTGAAATCAGAGTGCCTGGGGAACTCATCTGTGAGATATGATGAGCTCTGACAAGTTTCAGTCTTCTGTTACTTACTCAAGATTCAAATTCCTTGGAAAAAGTACTTGAGTTGTCTGGCCTGGATTCTGTGCAGGCTCTTTGGACAGGTGGAGGCTGAGTAAAGTGATTGACAATCCCAGGGGAAATCTGGGTACAGTTAGCAGAATGAGAGGAATGATGCAGGCAAAAATCACAGCCCTCCACTGGCAAAAAAAAAAAAAAAGGCAAATTTATAGCAGCAGAAAATGACATAAGATTCTCTATTCTGTATAGAAGCCTGTCCTAAAATATAATGTCTTATTCAGGGGAGTAGTGACTTAGTAACGGTTATACAAGAAGGATAAAGTTGAGTTTTAACTCAAGCATTGAATTGCTAAGTAACCTTGAACTTGTCACATTTCTTCCCTGAGCCTCAGTTTCTTTACTTTCTCAGTCTGAATTTTCTCATTTGTAGAATAGGGCAAAAATATCATATGATTGTTTCAAGTGTTAAATAGATAAAGTATGTGAAGATACCTTGTAGATATTTTTGGAAGCTTGGGAGTTATAATTAGATGAATTGTCATGATGGAGACTATGAACACTATAAACTTCACATCTTGATTAAGAATAAAATAAACAGATGGGGTAAAAATGGGAGCTCATAACCCACTTGAATCAAAGTGTGAAATATGATATATCAAGAACTATGTAATGTTTTGAACAACCAACAATAAAAAATTAAAAAAAAAGAATAAAATAAACAGAATGTAACTTAAATAATAAGACCATATTTATTTAGGAGGTATCTCAGAAAAAAGTTTCCTCAGAGTGACAGTCATTGAAATGGGATACTAAGGGAGGTAGAGAAATATCCTTATCTGAATGTGTTAAAAAATAGAATATATTTTTGATGTGAAATTTTAAAAAGTAATTTGGCTAAAGTGAAGCAAGTGATGGACCCTACAACCTCCAAAATCTTTTCCAACTCTATTTTCCTCCAGAACTTGAACAAACAGATGAAGCCGTGGTTAAATTATTGTATTATAGTTTGTAGCTTTTACCTTTCTAAAACTTGTGTCCATTCTAAAATATTAAAAAAAACAAACAAACAGACAATAAGTAACAGATTTGTTTTGACAGCAAACTATAATCCATTGGAGGAATTTTTCTTGCTTTACTTTTAAATCCCATAAGTGATTACAATATTTATGTCTGCATAGGTGTGTGTGTGTGTGTGTGTGTGTGTGTGTGTGTGTGTGTTCGTTTAGAGTTCAAACTCAGATACAGCCTTTGTGGGGGTGCTGGTGACAGTGATTTTAATAGCATTTCTGGCTGCTCAATATTATAGACAGTCTGCTATTCCTGCATCTACAAATTTTTGAGAGTTTTCTGTTTTTTTTTTTCTTTAAAAGTTTATCTAAAGTTTTTTTTTGTTTTTTGTTTTTTTTTTTTAATTCTAAAGGCACTTCCTGGCCAACTTGATGAGTCATCCATCTTTTTCTGAGCTTGGTTGACCACTTTATCATCTCTCCAGGACTCTTCTTGGGAATTTAATTGTCATGAGTCTCCAGTAAATATGTCAGCTTTGGAAATCCCTTTCTATCCTTTCTTTTGTCTTTTACTGTCTTTCATATATGTCCTAGCCACATTTTCTTCTTCTCATTTTGTTCTTGTTCCATTGTAGTCCTTAATTCATTTTATAACAATGACAGTCATGTAAAAATAGAAGATGAATATGAGATTTTTAAATCCCTTTTTCTTACCTAACATTAATCCATAATCCCAAGGCACACCATATCACTTATCTAGGATGAATAGCTGAGTTCATTGACATAAGAGGAAGACTCTGAAACAAAAACTGAGAGTTTTTTCTTTCTTTTTAAAAAATTTTTATTGAAGTACAACTTAAATCCAGAGAAATGTACACATCCTCAGTCTTGAATCTTGTGTAAATTTCAGTTATGAAAAATTTGCATTCTGTCTCTTAATCTGGATCAGCTTGACTGAAACCTCAGAAGGCTCTTCATGCTCCATTCTAGCCAATACTCCGGGCTCCAAAGGGTGACACCATCCTGCCTTCTCATAACCTTTAGTTTTGTTAGTTGTTGAGCTTGGTATGAATGGAAGCATACAGTAGATATTACTTTTTATCTGGTTTATTTCAATCAACATTATGTTTGTGAAATTCACCTATGTTATTACTTAGAATTTATGTATTCTCACTTCTTTACAAAACAGTAGTGACCTATAGAACTTTCTCTGGTGTTGAGAATATTTTCTATCTGTACTGTTTAATATTAGTAGCCAGTAGTCACAAGTAGCTACTGAGTTTGTGGAATATTGGTTGTATGACTGAAGAAATGAATTTTTATTTTTATTAAACTTATTTATATTTAAATTCATATTTGACTAGCAGCTACTATATTGGACAGCACAGTTGTATAACATTCCATTTTATGAATATGCTACAGTTTATTTACATATCCTATGTTAATATAAACTGGGGTGTGTTGGTGATTACAGATAACACAAATATGAACTTTCATGTACCTATCATTTTGGTGCAAGGAGAGTAGCAGGTATTGAATGCATAGGCACTCAACTACTGAGCCACATCCCCAGCCCTGTTTTATATTTTATGTAGAGACAGGGTCTCACCAAGTTGCTTAGCACCTTGCTTTTGCTGAGGCTAGCTTTGAACTAATGACCCTCCTGCCTCAGCCTCCTGAGCTATTGGGATTGTAGGCATGTGCCACCACACCCTGCTGTATCTGTCTTTTGGTGAACATAAGCATGCATTTCTTTAGAATATGAATCTAGGATTTAAAATTGCTAAGTCAGAAGGTATGTGTATGGTCACTTGCAGTACATAGATATTCCCAGAGATTTTCCAGGATGTACCAATTTACAGTTCCTTTACTTATCTTGAAAGTTCTAGCTACTCCACATCCTTGACAACACTTGGAATTAAATAGTCTTTTTATTTTAGCTATTATGGAGGTTAGATAGTGGTATCACAGTGTTTTTATTTTAACTTTGTGCTTTTTTTGCTATTGGGTTTCCTGATCTCTCACTGTTTTGTATGAGTTCTTTGTACTAAGGGTTTGGATCTCTGTTGAGTAAAAGCACAGTAAATTTCTTCTCCACTTTCTGTTTTACTTTTTATTTTCTTAATGGCTCTTCCAGTGGAAAAAAGTTTCAGTCCACTTTATCATTTTCCCTCCCTTATAATTAGTGCTTTTTGTCTTTTTAAGTCATCTTTGCCTATTTTAAGGTAATGTAGAAAATCTTTTGAATTTTTTTTCTTAATTTTTTAACTGCTTTACTTTTTAGATTGAGATTTAAAAATCCATTTTAGATGGATTGTAGAATATGGTGTGAGGTAGAGGTCAAGTTTAAATTTTTTTGTATAAATATCTAATTAATTCATTATTATCCAGGGCAATGCAATATCACCTTTCCACAAATAAAGCGAATATATATACAGCATGCTTTGTTTCTGAACTTGCTATTCTGATCTGTTGTGTTAGTTTTGTTGGTGGTTGAGCTTGGTATGAATGAAGCATACAGTAGATATTACTTTTTGTATATCTTTGTGTCAATATTAAACTCTATTAATGACTGTACTTTGTAATGAGTTCTGATATTTGACAGTAGAAGTCATTCAGCTTTGGTTTTCTTCTTCAAGACTGCACAGGGGGGCTGGGATTGTGGCCCAGTGGTAGAGCGCTTGCCTGGCACATGTGAGGCACTGGGTTCAATCCTTAGCACCACATAAATATAAATAAATAAAAAATCAAGGTATTGTGTTCAACTACAACAACAACAAAAAGACTGCACAGGGAACTGAATTTATTCCCTCATCTTTGAAGGTACATTTAAGGAAGACTGTTTCTTTAACTAGGGGGGCAGATTTCCTAGGGCAAATGTAAATACTTTAATCCTTCTCTGTAATACAAACATCTTCCTTTTTCTTGAGGTCTCAAATTGTTTTCTTACTCAGTGTATGTCAGCTACATAGCTCAGTACAAGGACTTAATATTTTTCCTAGATTAATAACATGGTATTTAAAAAATCAGTTATCTCATTTATGAAGAGTGATGGAGGGTGGGGTTTCATCATTTAGTAGGGTCAAGTTCTTTCTTGCTCTAACATTGTGTTTAATAAGAGTAGGAGCTAGATTCAGTCCAGTGGGGATCTACCAACCTACCTTTGTGCTAATCCCTTTTTGGGCTTTCTGTCTTTTTAAGTCATCTTTGCCTACTTTAATGTAGATAATCTTTTGAGTTTTCTCCTTAATTCTTTATTGCTTTGCTTTTTATATTGGGACTTAAAATCCATTTTAGGTGAATTTGTACCACCCAAATTTGGCAGATTTGGCACCAATTTTTTAAAAATGTTTCTTATCTTCAAAATCCATAGAAGTTAGATTAAACAGTTTTACCTGGATTTCCTTTCCTCATCTTCTGATCTCTGCCTGTTAATGAAGTAGACCATTATGTGTGAATCAACGTAAGAGCCAAAAGTTAAGTAAGAAGCAAAGAAAAGCTGATTTTGCCCTGTTAACTACTGTATCTTAGTCATTCCATGTAAAATTTGTATTCATTTATCTGTAAAGCAGGTAATTAGAAGCAGCTTATTTTGGTGAAGTAGGGGTATTAAGCACAGGCAAAACTGTCCACACACAAATCTATGCACACAAATTTGTCTAATTGTCTTGTACATCAGCAGTGAACTTTGAACACTATACTGTTAAAATGATGGTATACCAACATTCTCTCCATATGTTGTATATGTAATGACTGTCTTTGCATGTTTCCTCAGCATATGTTTTGGGGCCTATATGCATTCCGGCCCATCTCGTCTGAAAGTAGCTCAGATCATCTTCAGCTCATCTACGTCTTCTACATCCATAGCTGAATTCATCTTCAGCTAATCCATATTGTTTAAAATTGGATGAAAGGAAGAACATTAACACTTGAGAATAGAGACTGGGTCTTCATTATTTAAACCTAGCAAAGTTTTGTTTTATTTTTGTTTGTTTGTTTGTTTGGTACTGGGAATCCAACCCAGGGTACTTAACCACTGAGCTGTATCCCCACCCCTTTTTGTATTTTATTTAGATACAGGGTTCACTGAGTTGCTTAGGGCCTTGGCTAAGTTGCTGAGGCTGGCTTTGAACTTGTGATTCTCCTGCCTCAGCCTCCTGAGCTGCTGGGATTACAGGTGTACACCATAGTGCCAGGCTTAAATCTACCAATTTGACACATGTTTCTTGAATGAATGAAGGAACAAGTGTTTGTTTACTGTGATGTACTTTTCATGTACTATGTGGCATAAAAACACAATTGTTGAGTCAGATACAACTTTGAAACCTTCCCTCTACGATAAAAATTTCTGTGTGATATTGAGAAAATTAGTCTTATGATTCCAATTTCTTTACCTATAAAATGGTGGTGATTATGATACCTACTTTATAATGTGTCATAAGAATTCAGTTATGCATTCTGTGAAAAGGTTGAAAGTGTTGTCCATAGTTAAATGCAGGCAATGTTCTTTCATTTAGTCATTCAACTATTATTTAATCAAATATTCCTGTCAGTTAACAGAAACCTGTTTGGCAGATTAAAAAAGAAGAAAATGGCAAGCTCTTAAGAATAGTACTGATTTGTCTAAACACATGAGAGAACTCTGCTTCAGCAACTTCTCTCAAAACTGCTCTCAGCTGCTCAGACTGACCTGAACAAGATGTCCAGGAACTGGACAGCCACCATCTAAAACACATGTGGTGTAGTTTAGCACAGTCTAGTAGGAAGTTGTGAAGCTGGTCATTTGGCTGTTTTTGGTTAACTTCTGGCAAAGCATCAGATGAATACTCTCCTTGTTCTTTTAGACCATGTAATGCATGAGTCCCCCTTTAATTTTAAAACAATGCATCTATTTCTTTGCACAACACTATCTTTTTGCCATGCCTTATTTTAAATTAGTGAGGCAGAATATATTTGTTGGAACCAAGAAAAGTGAATGCTGAATGAAGATCGAGTGAGCTTATGAGGAATGCTAGCGCTTTCCCATGTCATTTTCACACCACTGCAGAAGTCATTTCAGTGACACAGTTCTTGCTACTGAAGAAATTTGGATAAGGCTTGCTTAGTATTTGACAAAGCCATAGTTTTGCTAAAATAAATAACATGCATCAAAGCCTAAAATCTTGTTTATAAAAAAACTATAGTCTTCCGTATATTGTTTTACCCAATTTACCTTCATCTGCTACATAACTGTGCTTTTAAATAGTGTGTTTTTTACCTACTCCTGATTTTCATGAGTAAATGCATATTTATCCAAATAGGAATGTCAGCAAGGAAATGCACTTTAAAAATTAATGGCACTTGTGTTTTCCTTTCAAAAGAGATTGTTACATTAAAAGTTGTGATTGGCTCAAGCGGTAGCGTGCTCGCCTGGCGTGCATGCGGCCTGGGTTCGATCCTCAGCACCACATGCAAACAAAGATGTTGTGTCCGCCGAAAACTAAAAAGTAAACATTAAAATTCTCTCTCTCTCTTTCTCTCTCTCATCTGTCTCTCTCTCTTTTTTTAAAAAAAAGTTGTGATTGTTAATTTTGGCTGTTCCAGTGTAAATTTGTTCTTTGAACACATTTATTTTATGTTTCTTAAAGTGAACTTGCTAAGAAGATACATTTAAGTAATTGTCACCATTAATTTGTAAACTGACTATGCAGTTTTCTTACAGTCTTATAATTATTTAAAATGAAAGGTGACTGAGATGAGCGGCATTACTGGTATGTGTCAAGAAACTTGATTCCACTGCTGAGATGTACTATAGAGTTAGATTAATTGGGAGGTTTTCTGCTTCTTTCAATGTGCATACCTCCTGTGGTTTTGAATTATGAATTTATGGAGTGTCTTAGACATTGTCACACCTGGGAGGTGATAGGAAATCCTTCAAATCAGTGATCTTATGGTGAGAGAGTTCACCTATGTTGGTGATTGTTTTCATACTTTGTTATTTTGAGATGAGGGTCTTGCTATGCTGCCCATTGTGTTCTGTAGGTGGACTCAAGCAATGTGAACTCAAGCAGTTCTCCAGTCTTGGCCCCCTGAGTAGCTGGGACTGAAGATGTGTACATCCTGCCCAGCTTTCATTACGCTTTCTTTATTTTGCTTTCTTTATTTCGTTACTAATCTCATCTTAGATCTCTTGACCTTTTTTAGCCATTTTACTGCTTGAATGCAAATAGCAAGGGGATGGACATTAAAATACTTTTGAATTCAGTTATCTTGTAATTGACCTTGATCCTGTATTCCATTTTATTATCATGGAAATTTTAGTATTATCAATGTCATCAGAAGTTGTAGGAATTTCGGCTTTAGCCAATTTTGGCCCATTGCAATGCCAGTATGAATGTACTTCTTCATATCAGAGCAGTAGGATTAGCATAAAGATGGCCAGTATCATCTACTTTGTAGATGGCCTTTGTAGAGGTTGTACAATTTGTGCCCAGCTGTGGCAGAAAATGGTGTCCTGAGGAAGGGTGCCTTTTTCTTTGCACAACACTATCTTTTTGCCATGCCTTATCTGCAAATGGGTTACCTTTTTCTAATACGCACAGAAGGTAAGTATGCGCCAAGTGGCAACTTTGTCATTCTAACCGAATGTGAGGCTGGGGCCAGTGCTTTTATATTCTATAGCAGTGCTTCTGTGAACACATCACAGAGGAGTCTTATTAAAACACCTACTGTGTTTCAGTGTATCTGGGGTGGCCTGAGATTTGGCTTTTCTAGCAAGTCCCCAGGCAGTGCTGAAGCTTCCTGAAGTAGAGTCATTTTGGAAATAACTGACTCTGCCAGTAGAGGGAATATGAAACCATCAGTGGTCGAACCTTTTGAGAGAAGGTCCTAGAACCTGTTTTTCAATAGCATTCAGTCAACGGATATTAAGCAAGTCACTTGAAATTTTCTACCTTATGGAGTTTTTATCAGAAAAAGGAGGAGAATAATAATGGTTCTCACTTCATATAGTGGGTGTGAGCCTTAATAAGAAAATGCAGATCCATAATTTTAGGATAGGGACATTAGCATGGTAAGTATCCATCAAATAAATGGTGTTGAATTCTTCTTAGAAAGTGCTAGGTCAGGAGAGTTGTTTGGGTAAAATGAAGAATAGTTGAGGAGAATTTGCTAATCGTTTAAAGCTGTGACCCAAGCATGAGACTTGAGGGTTCTCATTATAAGATAAAATAGTGGTTTCTTGGAAGTAATGGTCTGACCTTCATAGAGCCCAACTTCTAGAATGTAGATGGAGGTGGCCCCTAATGGGCTTGATGGATTGCTGATAATGCCGAGATCAGGGATCAGGACTTGTCCCTGACAGCTAAGGTATCTTGACTCCAGAGTGGTTGTAGGGAGGAGGCAGCTAGTCTAATAAGAAGATGGGGAGAGCTGGGGTTGTGGCTCAGTGATAGAATGCTTACCTAGCACATGTGAGGCACTGGCTTTATCCTCAGCACCACATAAAAATAAATAAAGGTATTGTGTCCATCTAGAACTAAAATATATATATATATATTAAAAAATATTAAAAAAAAAAAAGACGACATGGTAAGAGAAGGAAAAGAGAAAATGTCAACCTCTGCAAAGAAATACTCTTGGGACAAACCCAGTGTCAGGTTTTTTCTTTAATACATTCAAGAAAGTGTGAGGTAGGCCGTAGTATTCTAATTTTATAGATGAAAAATATCTTAAATCTATGCTCCAAATCATTCAGTTTGTAAATTAATGGGGCCGGATTTTAAAATCAGAGCTAGGCTTCATAATTCTCAAATGGCAGCTCCTGTGCTTGACTCATAAACATCTTTGGCCTCTAGTATCCACCCAAATGTAATTTCTTTGTGAGAGGAAATGGAGTTACCTGGACTATTCCACCTGTCTTTCCCACTCCTTAGCCAGCTTTATCTTGAAAGAGTTGAATACTCCATGAGGCTTCCAGCCAAGACCATTGTGCTCACTGCTGTTTTATCAGGATCTAGCAACCCCAGTTGGGTTTAGTAAATATTGTAGAATGAATGAATCAAAGTTTAATCAAAGATAACTGATCGTGATCCTGCTATTATCATGGGCCTTTAATTCTTATAATCATCCATTAGATTTCTCCCTCATGACTATATATTCTTTCAGTTTACTCTTTATTTTCAATTAGTCCACACATGTAACATCTAGGTTATATCTAAGTAAAGGCCAGGAGAAGTATAATATTGTGCTTTGCTTATGGGCACTTGCAATCCCTGTGGAAAGGTTAGTTGCACAAGGAAATTATTTCCTTCTTGAACTTGTAGTCAGGACAGATTTTTCTACACAAAAATGTATGTTCCTTTTGTCCCTTTCATAATTTCCCTTTGTCCTCCTTCCAGCTAATCTGGGTTAGTGAATGTAGTGATACATCTGACAGTGTTGGGTGTCCGTGTTCAAACAATGTCCCAGGTAGAGATCTTTGTTAGGAGCCAGGAGAAGGTCTGAGCTACCACTGCATTCTTGGCCTGACACTGGGTCTTGATCTACATTACTATAATTGACAAAATGATTTTACTCTGACAAACTTAGTATCAAATCAACAGTCATTGTAAAGGTTATGCAGCAGAAAAACTTCTTGACTGTGAGGTAAGATGTGTAGCTATTATATGTGAAATTAAGAAACCTAATTGAGTATTTTCATAAGGACTGTTTTTTGTCCCCAAATGGAAATAAATAGACTTTTATAGACATAGAGATAAATGGGCTAATTACAAAAAGAAAATTCAGACAACATAGAAAACCAAAGTAAAAATCACTTGTAGTCTCACTATGTGAGAAGCCACTGTGAGTTTTATAATACATATAATTTCTGAGTTATGGCTATACACAAATGAAAGTAGGTTCACCATTCCTTATATAAACTCCTTGAGATAATTTTTAAAAAAATTTAGAAAGATAATATGAGAAATATACTGTGTAATTCCCATTGAGGTTTGGGTAGTACACTGTAGTGAGTTGTATTAATATATCAATAGCAAATGTTAATATTTATATTTGGTGCAATAGATAATATTTACAGTTAACCTTACATCAGGTCATGTTTTCTCATAAATGAATTTTAAAATAAAATCTGTCAGTTCTTAGAATTTTAGAATTTCAGATTACAGATAAGGGAGAGTGAACCTGTATATGAATACTAATTATATTTGATCAAGTATAGGTTGAGCCTCTCTCATCTAAAATCCAAAATTCAAAAGGCTCCAGAATCTGAAACTTTTGTGCTAATACATGAGTCCACACAATGGGTTGTAGTCAAAAGGCAGGTGCACTAAAATTATTGTGTAACATTACCTTTAGGTTATGTATATAAGGTATACATGAAGTATACAGGAATTTTATGTTTGGTCTTAGATCCTATCCCCAAGATATCCTGTAATCTACATGCAGATGTTCCAAAATCTGAAAAAATCCATAACTGGAAACATTTTTAGTCCCAAGCTTTTTGGATAAGGGATATTCAGCCTGTAAACACCAAAATACCCCTTTTTAAACTTGCTTTTCATTTATTACCATAACGAATATCTTTGCAGGATTAAATTGCTAGAAATGGAATTGCTGGGCTACAGCCTATGCACATTTTTAAGACATTTGATAAAGACTGTTAAATAGTCATCCAGAAAGATCATACCTAATAACAATGTAGGATCTGAACTTGCCCAATTTAACCACATTCTTGTCACCCTGAGTTTTATCAGTGTTTTAACTTTTTACCATCTTGTGAAAATTATACTATAAATTACATTTTTTGAGCATTAATGATAATAGTTCATTTCATAAGTGTTTGGCCATAGGATTTTGCCTAGATTGATTCCAGAAATTGTGATATTTTTCAGCCACTAAACTGGGACTATTTATCTGACCTTGTTTTTGGAGCTGTTAACTACATGTCAAGTGTGATCATTTGCATGGGTTATTTCATTTAAAAAGTAATCGTGATGAAGAGCATATGTCTGTAGTTGTCAGGAAGCTCAGGCCATACATGTGTTTAAACCCTAGCTTTCACATTGTTCTCATTAGAGATGTGGTCATCACAGTGTCCCCTTGGTTCCTTTAGCATAGATAAAGATGGCAGTGCATATCGCCAAGGAGTCTTCCAAGGATTACTTGGAGAGAAATTTCCTGAATACCAAAAAGATATTTACCTGTCTCCCAGCCAAAGGCTTCAGTCTGAATGATCATCAACCTGTAGATGAAAATAAGCATGTCTGCCCGGTCTTTCTGTACAGCTGACTTGTGCAGTTTTCTGACAGGGTGAGATAATAAGGCCACAATTCTTGTTCTGAAACAGCAATTTTAAGTTTTATTCGCTCAGTCTACAGGGTCTGAAAAAAATTTCCTAAACCTGAAGCAGAGATAAACTTTGGAATCATCTGGGAGCTTAATTACTACTTGGACGCATGAACCCAGTGACCGGAGAACCTAATCCAGCAGGTCTTGGATTAACTTTGGAAGAAGGTTGCCCAACTCTGATTTTAATTCAATTGTTTAAACAGTAGTACTAGTCATAGAAGTGATTTTATAGTTGTAAATATAGGTATTTTTATTATATAATAGCAGTATAAATAATTGTAAAAATTCCTGTTAATAGTACTCTTAAGAATGTTTTAAATATTCAGTATTTGATGCGGTTAATCAGAGTTTCACATTCAGTGAATGAAGAACTTTTGGATTCATCATCCTTAACATCTGACTGTGTTTTATTTGAAATAGGACAATCCTTAACTTTTGAATAGAGAAATTATGTTAGGAAAGAAGAGAGCAGTTTTCTTTAGTTGGTCAGCAGAATACCACAGGCATATCAAACATTTCCTACAAAAATTATGACACTATTCTATAATTTATTGTATTCTGCATATTAGTTATGTGTATCTTTCTTTTTGAATCTTTGAAATGAGCCTGAGTAGAAAATAGTAGCTTTCATGGAAGTCCTTTGCAAACATTATTCTAACCAATTATTCAAGAAAACAGAACACCTGCAACATTTTCAAATAGCTGATGTGGTTCAGTATTTTGGAGTTTAAAAACATAGAATATTAGGCAACACCAATTTAAATTTGGTTCATCCCTGAAGATTTGCTAATTATTTGACCTAAGCATTAATTACTATGAAACTTGTTCTTAAAATACAAACAAATGCAAACTTCATCCTCTCTATCACCCAGATACTTGCATGTTTTGGAAATTGATTATTTGAGGTCTCTGCAGTCAGTTGCTTACTAAGCTAAAAGCCGGAATATGCCAGGCTTCCCCTCCAAGTCAAAGCAGGAGTATCATTAATCTCCCAATAACTTGCTCCAGCAGTTTCCCCCAAGCAGGCAAAATGGCCCTGCTTTGTCTTTCATCATTACATTTGACCTGGCTTGCTGAAAAAAATTATCCAAACTGATACATAAAGTCAAAAAATGGGATTCTACATCAAGTACAACCAGAAGAATGAGAAATTATACTACATCTATATATAATGTATCAAAGTGCATTCCACTGTCATGTGTGACTAATTAGAACAAATAAAAAAATAAAAAGTAATTCTGTGTCCTTGTAAGCAAATTTAATTTACATTTTGCCTTCCATTTGAAAGTAATTTAACAGAATTTGTGAGGTGTTTTGTTTATCTTTTTATTTGAGCATTTCTCTAAAACAGTCTGGCCTCTAGGTGTGAAGCAGAGAAGTAGGTTTTAGGTGACCTCCTAGAAGCCATGCACAACCCTGGTGCTATAGCTAGAAAATGGAGGATTCACTTTTAGATGTTGTTTTCTTTCTCTCCTTTAAAAGAAAATGATATAAAGTACATAAGCTTATACTTTAATGATCGGTTTGGAGAGGAAAAGCCAGTAGAAGTTAGTTTGCTTCCTACCCTGGTCAGTTCCGCTTCTCAGAGAGTGTTGCCTGTTTACCTATAAGCCAGGTAAACCCTAAGTAGAAGTCAGTTTTAGCCCCTGGGAGAAAAGAGAAGGGAATTATCATTTTTTGAGAGCTGCTTATCCCTACTAGGTATCAGTGTCTCAGGAGCTTCTTCTAAGGGTTCCATTTTACTTCTGACCCTTCCTGCTGTTGTCCTTTCCCTTCCATAAAAAGAAAACTGAGGCTTTGCATGGTGAGATAACATTCATGTGGCAGAGTGGTATGAAGTGCCTCTAGAATCTCTGGCTCAGGCTGCCTGGTAGAGTTTATCATCAGACTGCTTCAGTACTTTTGCTCTGCTCTTGCAGCCAAAGTCCTGTGGCCATGTCTACTTACACGGAATTGAACTTGGGCTACTGAAATCTTAATCTTTTGTGTCCAGTCTGCTTTTCATCTATAAGTTCTTGATTCTGCCACCCAGACATGACCTCTCTTCTTATGACCTTTGGTTTGTATGACTCATTGCACCTTCCAGCCCTGTCTTAATTAGCTGAGATTCTGCCCACTCCTTCCTGGCCTTTCTCATCTGATGAGAGCTGATACTTCCTCCTGTAGTATGCGTTTGGTACTGAGGCCTGGGCCAAATTGAAAAATATTATAGCAGAAGCTCTAATATTGCATCTTTTTTAAAAAATTTTTTTTATTTTTTTTATTTTTTTTTATTTTTTAATTTTTTATTGTGGGTTGTTCAAAACATTACAAATTTCTTGACATATCATATTCGACACTTTGATTCAAGTGGGTTATGAACTCCCACCTTCACCCCATACACAGATTGCAGAATCACATCAGTTACACATCCATTGATTTACAAATTGCCATACTAGTGTCTGTTGTGCTCCGCTGCCTTTCCCATCCTCCACACTCCCCCCTCCCCACCTCTCCCCTCCCCTCCCCTCCTCTCTCTCTACCCCCTCCACTGTATAACCCTGAGGGTCTCCTTCCATTACCATGCAATTTCCCTTCTCTCTCCCTTTCCCTCCCACCTCTCATCCCTGTTAAATGTTAATCTTCTTCTCCTGCTCTTCGTCCCTACTCTGTTCTTAGTTACTCTCCTTATATCAAAGAAGACATTTGGCATTTGTTTTTTAGGGATTGGCTAGCTTCACTTAGCATAATCTGCTCTAATGCCATCCATTTCCCTGTAAATTCTATGATTTTGTCATTTTTTAATGCAGAGTAATACTCCATTGTGTATAAATGCCACATTTTTTTTATCCATTCGTCTATTGAAGGGCATCTAGGTTGGTTCCACAGTCTTGCTATTGTGAATTGTGCTGCTATGAACATCGATGTAGCAGTGTCCCTGTAGCATGCTCTTTTTAGGTCTTTAGGGAATAGACCAAGAAGGGGAATAGCTGGGTCAAATGGTGGCTCCATTCCCAGCTTTCCAAGAAATCTCCATACTGCTTTCCAAATTGGCTGCACCAATTTGCAGTCCCACCAGCAATGTACAAGTGTACCCTTTTCCCCACATCCTCGCCAGCACTTGTTGTTGTTTGACTTCATAATGGCTGCCAATCTTACTGGAGTGAGATGGTATCTTAGGGTGGTTTTGATTTGCATTTCTCTGACAGCTAGAGATGGTGAGCATTTTTTCATGTACTTGTTGATTGACTGTATGTCCTCCTCTGAGAAGTGTCTGTTCAGGTCCTTGGCCCATTTGTTGATTGGGTTGTTTGTTCTCTTATTGTCTAATTTTTTGAGTTCTTTGTATACTCTGGATATTAGGGCTCTATCTGAAGTGTGAGGAGTAAAGATTTGTTCCCAGGGTGTAGGCTCCCTATTTACCTCTCTTATTGTTTCTTTTGCTGAGAAAAAACTTTTTAGTTTGAGTAAGTCCCATTTGTTGATTCTAGTTATTAACTTTTGTGCTATGGGTGTCCTATTGAGGAATTTGGAGCCCGACCCCACAGTATGTAGATCGTAGCCAACTTTTTCTTCTATCAGACGGCGTGTCTCTGATTTGATATCAAGCTCCTTGATCCATTTTGAATTAACTTTTGTGCATGGCGAGAGAAAGGGATTCAGTTTCATTTTGTTGCATATGGATTTCCAGTTTTCCCAGCACCATTTGTTGAAGATGCTATCCTTCCTCCATTGCATGCTTTTAGCCCCTTTATCAAATATAAGATAGTTGTAGTTTTGTGGATTGGTTTCTGTGTCCTCTATTCTGTACCATTGGTCCACCCGCCTGTTTTGGTACCAGTACCATGCTGTTTTTGTTACTATTGCTCTGTAGTATAGTTTGAAGTCTGGTATCGCTATACCGCCTGATTCACACTTCCTGCTTAGCATTGTTTTTGCTATTCTGGGTCTTTTATTTTTCCATATGAATTTCATGATTGCTTTCTCTATTTCTACAAGAAATGCCGTTGGGATTTTGATTGGCATTGCATTAAACCTATAGAGAACTTTTGGTAATATCGCCATTTTGATGATGTTAGTTCTGCCTATCCATGAACAGGGTATATTTTTCCATCTTCTAAGATCTTCTTCTATTTCTCTCTTTAGGGTTCTGTAGTTTTCATTGTATAAGTCTTTCACCTCTTTTGTTAGGTTGATTCCCAAGTATTTTATTTTTTTTGAAGATATTGTGAATGGAGTGGTTGTCCTCATTTCCATTTCAGAGGATTTGTCGCTGATATACAGGAATGCCTTTGATTTATGCGTGTTGATTTTATATCCTGCCACTTTGCTGAATTCATTTATTAGCTCTAATAGTTTCTTTGTAGAGCCTTTTGGGTCTGCTAGGTATAGAATCATATCATCTGCAAATAGTGATAATTTAAGTTCTTCTTTTCCTATTTTGATGCCTTTAATTTCTTTCGTCTGTCTAATTGCTCTGGCCAGTGTTTCGAGAACTATGTTGAACAGAAGTGGAGAGAGAGGGCATCCCTGTCTTGTTCCAGATTTTAGAGGGAATGCCTTCAGTTTTTCTCCATTCAGAATGATGCTAGCCTGAGGCTTAGCATAGATTGCTTTTACAATATTGAGGTATGTTCCTGTTATCCCTAGTTTTTCTAGAGTTTTGAACATAAAGGGATGCTGTACTTTGTCGAATGCTTTTTCCGCATCTATCGAGATGATCATATGGTTCTTATTTTTAAGTCTATTGATGTGGTGAATAACATTTATTGATTTCCGTATATTGAACCAGCCTTGCATCCCAGGGATGAATCCTACTTGATCATGGTGTACAATTTTTTTGATATGTTTTTGTATCCGATTCGCCAGAATTTTATTGAGGATTTTTGCATCTAGGTTCATTAGAGATATTGGTCTGTAGTTTTCTTTCTTTGAAGTGTCTTTGTCTGGTTTAGGTATCAGGGTGATGTTGGCCTCATAGAATGAATTTGGAAGTTCTCCCTCCTTTTCTATTTCCTGAAGTAGCTTGAAAAGTATTGGTATTAGTTCTTCTTTAAAGGTTTTGTAAAATTCTGCTGTATACCCATCCGGACCTGGGCTTTTCTTAGTTGGTAGTCTTTTTATGGTTTCTTCTATTTCCTCAATTGATATTGGTCTGTTTAGGTTTTCTATATCCTCCTGACTCAATCTGGGCTAATATTGCATCTTGAGGTGGTAAGTCAAGTAAGAGCAGGCTGTGAAATAGGTTTACTAAGTGAATATGTTTATGGGTAGGAAAGCAGGCAGCTGATGAGAGCACTTGTACACCTTCTAGAGCCATGAAGGACAAACAGGTGAAATTTTGTTGTCTTCATTCAAATGTATCCTATTTTTTAAAATTTTCTTTCCTTCATCAGAAAAACAATTGATACTCCTTTTCTAGTACTTTGTTTCAGGTTTGTCAACCCCATTCTGAGATCTGCAGTCAGAACTCATCATCAATAGCATTTTGTGGATTATTGATTTTATTAAAACTACTTTGAGGGCTGGGGCTGTAGCTCAGTGGCAGAGTACTTGTCTAGCATGTGTGAGGCACTGGATTTGATCCTTAGCACCATATAAAAATTAAAATACAGGCATTCTGTCCATCTACAACTACAGAAAAATAAAAATAAACCACTTTGATCTATGATTTATTTACTTATTAGGTACTAGAGATTGAACCTCAGCCACTGAACCCCACCTACCACCACCCATCCTTTTTGAGAAAGAGTCTCTCTATGTCGCTGAGGCTTGCATTTAACTTGCGATCCTCCTTCCTCAGCCTCCCAAGCTGCTGGGATTATAGGCATACACTACCATGTCCAGCTTGATCTATCCTTTATTATTTTTAACATTCCTGCTTTCCTTTTTTCTTTCTTACAATTTAAAAGAAAATAATTTAGGTAATGTGTCATGACAAACCAAGTATCTCATCTTGTTTTTTAAATTTTTATTGTTTATAAGCTACCAGCATATGGTATTTTTTAATCTTTATTTTGTTTATTTATTTTTATGTGTTGCTAAGGATCGAACCCAGTGCCTCACATGTGCGAGACAAGTGCTCTGCCCCTGAGCCACCACCCCAGCCCCCCAAGTATCTCATCTTTTATTCCTGTTAAGGAATTGCTCTCAACAGTTGTTTGCACAGCATAGTTTTTGTTATGTAAGTTGGCAACAAAGGTAGAACAGACAATGTAATAGTATTGAAAAACATGCTTATTGAAAGTCAGATATAGCACAACTATGAGAAAATGATACTTTTCATCAGCCTCCCAAGCTGCTGAAGTATATTATTTGATGATACCAAATAGAAAGGAAACAATCTTAAAAGATACACACACACACACACATATAATTTATTTATTTATTTGGGGGGGTACTGGGGATTGAATCCAGGAGTGCTTTACCAATGATTTATATCTTCAGTCTTTTTTACTTTTACTTTGAGTCAGGGCCTCATTAAGTTGCTAAGAGTCTTGCTAAGTTAACCAGGCTATCCTCCAACTTGCAGTCTTCCTGTCTCAGCTTCCTGAGTTGCTAGGATTACAGGCATGCATCACTATGCCTGTCTTTTTTATTTTGATTTTGTTGTTAGGTATAGGGAATTTAACTTAACATTTTCTTTGCTTCATTCAGTGAATTATAATAAATTTAATACTAAAAGATAGGTGTTATTAACCCCATTTATTGTTTTATAGAAATTCAGAAGAGTTAGGCTACTTGTTATAGTCTGCATGCTTGTGTCCTCCCAAAATTCGAGTTGAAATCTTCCTCCCCAAGGTGATGTTAGTAGGAAGTAGGCCTTTGGGAGGTGATTAGGTCATGAAGATGGAACCCTCATAAGTGGGATTAGTGCCTTACCAAAAGAGGCCCAAGAGAGCACATTTCCCCCCTTCTACTATACATCTATAAACCAGAAACTTTCTCTTGCCAGATAACTGAACCTGCTGGCTCATTGGTCTTGTACCTCCCAGACTTCAGAACTGTGGGGAGTGAATGTTGTTTATACACCATCCAGTTTATGGTGTTTTGTTATAGCTGCTGAGCGACCTACAACAATAACTAGACTGAAATTGCAGAAGTATAGAATAGATAGGTTCACACCAGAATTTCAAGGGTAGAGATGTGAGGAGTGCAGAGATGTGAGTATAGCATGGTGATTGCCTCCAGGGCATGTGCCATTCAGGGAGGGACACAGACATTCACCAGATATTGAGGGAGCCAAGGGTGGCCCTCCCTAAAGAGGAGGAAGCAAAACTGTGGTTGGTATATCCCTGGTCCTGAGGGCTGTGGAGGGTTTGGAGAGGTGAATGGGAGTTGGGAAAGGGGATGAGGAAAGACGCAGAATAAGGAAGTATAGGAGAATTCCCTAGAAAGTGGAATAATTTGGGGGATGAGAGCTGACAGGGTAGGGCAGGTTTTGTGATGGGAGATAAGACTGTAAAAGTTATAGGAGAGGCAGATTGTGGAAAACTTCAAAGTCCACCTTCTCAGGTTGATTATAACTGCCAAGGGAGCCACCCAAACAAGGCCTTTGGCCAGGAGAAGAAAGCAATGGGAGTGTGTGTTTTCACAGTATAAGCAGGTGGCACTGGAGTCTGATAGATGGCCTGTCCAGAAACCTTATTGAGAAATCTTATTGAGAAATAAGATGAAGAGGGTCCCAACTAGAACTAGTGAGCTGGAGTGGAAGGAGAGGATGGAAGCTGGGGTGAAATGGCACTTGAGGAGGAAGCCAGAGGCAGGATCCAAACAAGTCATGTTATTTCTAGCTTGTTTATTTGTTTCTTTAACTGAAGGAGAGAGCTTAGTATGTTTGTAGGTCATTGAAATTTTGCTGGTAAAGAGAGTGACTACTGCTAGTATAAAAAAACATAAAATAAAACAAAGTTCTGTAGAAGCAGGACCCCCATAGCTTTGAAACTGTTGGAAGAGAACTGCTGAAGTTAGAAGTTTCAAGGTAAAGAGGAAGGCAGCTTTTAACAGCACCTTCATTAATTTGTCTGATCTGATAGGTAGGCTCTTCTTCCAACAAAGAGGGGAGTAAGCATAAGGGTCAGGATTGGGGGGAAAATGAAGGAGAAACTTTGTGAATGTAGTAATTGGGAATTAGCAAATGTCTGTGTAACTGACCTACGTAAAAGAGCAGGATTGTCCACCCAGTACCTAACCACAGGTAGATAGAATCATCCCATCCTCCCGGGGAGCAAGATGCTGTATCATCATCCCATAGTTTCCATGATAATGGAGAACTGGTATAACATGAATAATTAAAATTTCCAGATAGGCCCTAAATCTTATTTTAGCAATAGTTTCTATTGCAGTAAAACATCATAGTGTCCCTGGATGTGGTGCTGGAAGTATCTTTTTTGGCTGTGGTTTTGTACAGGTGGTTCTATCAGAATGTGAAATACCTGTGGCCCACCACAGCACAGCAGCCTTGGAGTCCTCCAAGACTCCAGGATCACTGATTGACTTAGTAAAGAACTTTGCCCAAACAGAGAACTCTGATTCAGTCAAGAAGTCATTTGTTTTTCTCCCAGTACTGGGGAGTGAACCCAGGACCTTGTGCTTACTTGGCAAGCACTGTACCACTGGAGTACATCCCATCCCCAGACCCAAGAAATAGTTTGAGGAGCTTGCTAACCCTGTGAAAGAAAGGGACCTGGCAGGGCTGAACATCCTAGTAGGCAGCATGGCAGCACAGAACAAAATTTAAAATATGTATCTCCATCCAGCTAGCGGTTCTATTCTGTGGAAGTTGCTGTAACAGCATGAGAACTTTGAGACGGTAGAGGCTATCTCTTTGTTCTTGCTGAATTGGTAGCACCTACCATGGTCTCATGCATATAATATGTGCTTAATACATATTTATTAGGTAAATGTGTGGCTGAAACTCTCATACAAGGGAGCAGAGAACCATCTCCACCAATGTTTCTGAGGTCCAGCCAGTTGGTCTTTAGCTTCTGTGCTTCTGCCATGTTTCCTTTGTACTGGCCTTTGCATGTGCCTCCCACCTCCCCATACTTTCAGATTCTTTTGAGATGTTTCCTTGTGATCCTGTTCCTTTCTTACTAGTCATTTATCCCTTTTTGTGATTATATATGCTAATGTGATTTTTTGAATAATACCTATCCCTCTGATCAAACAGAATGATAATCATAATGATATCTGCACCATTATATGTTCAGGATCTAGTATAGTACTTGATAAAAAGCAAGGACTACATAACACAAACATGTACAGAGGTATACACAAATAGTGAATGAGGTTTGAAATAGCATTGTTTATAATAGTGAAAACTTGGAAATGACTCAAATATCTCTCCATAGGGAAATAGTTAATTTATGTTTTAGCCACTCTAGGATTCTGTGCAATTGAAGTAAACAATAAAGTAGAACTATATGTACTAATCTGGAAAGTCATGCATGAAAATTTATTATGGCTTTTAAAAAACAAGTTGGAAACTTTTGTGTATTATATAGTTACTCTAGCTTTTTTATGCTTTACAATTCATTTTCTGCTTTCCTCATACACCCCTCTGTCCATTCAGAGTTATTTAGTGGGTACCTATGTTCAAAGGATTGGGCAAAGCTTATATAAGTAAGAAATATATATAAGTAAGAAATGAGCTGCTCTTGAGATACTAAACTGCCAGCGGGGCTCACAGTTAAGGACATGGGCAGTTGAAAATATAGTATGGAAGTGCTGCCAGAGGCAAAATGACGGGCAATAGCCTGGTGGGGCATAAACAGGGAGGCCTCTTTGCACTTTTTTTTGTTGTTGTTGTTAAAAATATTATTTATTGAAGACCTACTGTGTGCAAAGCTCTGGGCTGATTTAAGCACGGTTACTGTCCCACAGGAATCTATAAGTTACCAAAAAGGAATACTAGTGAGTTTGGCGTGAATTGTGCCTTTTGTTAGTTTTAAGCAACAGTAATGTACAGCCTGTGAGGCACTGACTTCAGATTGAGAGAGGGAGAATGGCCTGGACGATCCAGAACAGCTGGCCTCCAGGTATTCAAGAGTGGCCTCTAAAGAGGTTACTCTTACATATACTAAGGGGATGTGATAATTCTAAATAATTTTTCTCATCCTACCTTCTTGGCCCTTCTTATATTTGCTTTCTTTATTCTAAATGAGGGCACTCTTGGATTTTATTTTTAAAGATAAAGTCTTTTAAATTCTTTATGAGTATTATTTTAATGATGCTGATTTGTGAAATGGAACTAATGGGTTTGAATGAATAATGGGAGTCACAGGGAGTGGGCAAAGGAGGCCTCAACATCTCTCAGCCTCACATTATTGACCTGGTCATCCTGGACGGTGTGGTAGTAGCTGCCCAGATCCTGATTGTCCTTACTTCACTCACAAATCCCTTTTATGGTGTTCCAGTTCACAGAGAAAACAAACAAACAAACCCAGGAGAGTAAAAAGAGATGTTTTAATGAGACTCTCAGGAACATACCCCAAGAAGCTTTGCTGGGCTACAAGCTCAGCATCTAAGAGCAAGCTGACTGTGGGCAGACCTAGAAGACCTGTTTCTCAAGAAAGTATAATGTCCATTGCAGAGTCATTTGGGTGCTGGTGGCTTCACTGACAAAATTGAATTTGCTGTTTGGAGTTGGACAACTCTCAATCTTTTTAATCTACAGACCTGATGGTCTTGCTGGCTGTCTCCTTCTGCTCTCAGCAAAGATTTAATAGCTGTGCCCTGCTGCAGTGAGGTTTCATGTTACTGAGACTTCATTATTATTACAAAACATGCAATGGAGCTTCATCATAAATAATTTAAAAAACCCTGACAAAGAAAATGAGCTGGGCACATTCTGTGATCCAGCAAACTGATTTTCTCCTGCATCACTGTCGTCTGTTAGCCTACTAATTCCCTAAACTCCATAATTAACAATGGGCAGCTCTGTTCTGGAGAGAATTACCCAGGTTTGGCACTGGTGCCTCCTTTGTAATGGGGCACAGTGGGGTTGGCTGGGTTCCTACCAGTCTTTCAAATAAGACTTCAGTGTGCTTCCCGTTGTAATTAAGTATCATTGTAATAACAGGCATGTTTAGTCCTTAGTAATGTAGATAACTTCTGGAAGACAAAACACAGCTGCCCCCATGATGTGTCATATGTTGTTGTTTTCCTTTTTGAAGACAAAAAGTAAGGGAATTGGAAAACTTACTCTGAGGCTGGAACGTATCAGTCAGATCCACTAT
The DNA here is from genome assembly GCF_001458135.2 of Marmota marmota marmota. NCBI lineage: Eukaryota > Metazoa > Chordata > Mammalia > Rodentia > Sciuridae > Marmota > Marmota marmota. The sequence continues at coordinate 19,316,926 of NW_025999998.1, read as the reverse complement.
GTTTTGATGTGCATTAAGTAACTGGGGGTATGGAGTGAATAAAAATGGTTTGTGTAGTTGAACTAGTGTCTTGGAAGTTCAGGAGGGGCTGTTTCAGATTAAAAGTTTAGAGATGAAATGCAATGTATATGCCTTGTTTGGATCCTGATTTGAACAACAGCAACAACAAACAAGTAAAAAATATATATAATTTTTTAGATAATCAGTGAATTTGAATGTGTTCCAGGCATAATACTAAGAAGTTATTCTTGGTTCACTTGTCCTGACAATAACATTGTTGTGTAAGAAAATGTCTGAAAATTTTAGAGATGCATATTAAAGCAGTTTAAGATAAAGGATAGGACAAATAGGATTTTAGAGAAAAAATAAAATTATCTAAAAGGGTAGAATGAGGGAAGCAAATAGTATGGTATGATAAAATCTTAATGATTGTGTATTTATTTTGCCATTTTCCAAACTTCTGTGTATATTTGAAGTTTTTCATAGTGAGTACTTAAAAATGACCAAGTTCTGCATTCTTTTTAAAAAAAAATTTTTTTAGTTGTAGATGGGCACGATGCCTTTATTTTGTTTATTTTTATGTGGTGCTGAGGATCGAACCCAGTGCCTCACACATGGTAGGCAAGTGCTCTACCATTGAGCCACAACTCCAGCCCCAAGTTCTGCATTCTTTAGAAGGAAATAGCTTTTAATTTAATTTGTAATTTTTAAGGATTCTAGTTCAACCTCTTTGGTTATGCATGCTTTTTAAGATGGGGGACAGTGTATTAACTATATAAATTTAAAAGCTGTGAGCAGGTTTCTATCCTGCATGCCTCTTCCCAGTCTATAACTAAATGCACAAAGTTAGGATTTTTTCTGGCCTTGAACCTGCCATCCTCCCTCCTCAGTTTTCCCAGTCTCTGCTCTTTGACCAGTCCTCTTTTTTCCTTGTCATCTTTCTTGGGGAGGAAGAGAGGAGGCCTTCAAGAGCTTTTCTCCACCAGCAGGCTGTGCTGAACTGTTATAAGTCCTTTTTTTGCACCTTATTTTGGAAAACTTCAGACCCTGCAGACCAAAGGAAGATTCTTTGGGGAGCATCTTCACTTCCCTTTTCACCACTGAAACCTCCTTTAATTTCCATGTAACCAGTTGGCTCCCAGAATGTCAGGGAGGGCAGGATCTGGCAGTGGTTAATAACATAGGCAAATCCCCCATCACCAGGATTTGGATATCAGTGCCACTGCTTACTAGCCATGTTCTTGGGCCAATCAGTTACATTCTCTGTGCTCCACTTTTGTGTTGAAGGGTAAAGATGGTGATAAATAACTCACTGACAAGATGAAGATCAAATGAAATGGTGCACGGGAAACCATTACCACAGTGCCCTGCACAGAGTAATAAATATTTGTTACCTTTCTTCTTCTTCCTCCTCTTCCTTTCTTCCCCCTTTCCTTCCTTCTTCCTCCCCCCTCCCCCACTTGTCATCTTTCTCCTCCTCCTTTGTTGTCTGTTACTTTAGTTTTTTTTAAAACCTACTTTATTGGGGCTGGGGTTATAGTACACCTCAGTGGTAGTGTGATCTTTTATTCATGAGGCCCAGGGTTCAGTCCCTAGCACCAAAACAAAACAAAACAAAAATTCCTACTGTACTGAGGTAAAATTGACATTCTTCTTAAATGTGAGTAAAAACATTTCTGGAAAATAATACTTATATGATCAATAAAAACAATAATTGTTATTTATTCCCACTGTCATATCACAAACTCTTGGGTCCATTCAAAATTGTTCTATAAAATCAATGTTCCTAGGACTTCTTCCTATTTGCTTTTAAATGAATTCTTTTAAACTTTAATTATATTTTATGAATACAGCAGCAGCCTTCTCTGTATGAAAAAGCACAGAGAATTAGCAGGCATGAATGGCATCACCTTCTAGAAAGAACAAGGGTTTAGAAACTGGCTGTGCCTGGATTGGAATTTGCTACCTGTTTGCCACATCATTTCTTTAGGCCACATCTTCCTCAGATCTAAAATGAGGAACATGGTGCCTCCTCTGTAGGGCTGTTGTGAGAATCAGGAAAGTTGGGCAGCCCTCATGCAGCACCTGATATGCATCTCATGATCAAGAGTTTAGTCCAGTGTGCTGAGGTGAGTCAGGGAGGAGAAGGTGGCAGACAAGACCCAGCCCACTGTGGGGAGAGCAGACTTCATGATGGATGCCAAGATAGGTGGAGCAGTCTAATAGGAGAGATTCCCTCAAATTCTTCTTAAGGCACACAATAGACAAGACCCCACACATTTACTTAAAGGTGGGGGTTTAAGAATTTACATGACCTACTTGTTTACCTCTTAACTCCTAATCTAGCTTGTATGTATGACCCAGCTAGAACAGACTGAGATTTCCAAGCTTAGTAGGTTATCCATACAGTGAGAATTTTACCCTCATATAATTAGGAATCAAACCCTTTGGCATTTTAATGTTATTCTCTTGTATGAGGTATTCATACATACCTATATCCTATACATTTTTTTTCTTAATTTTACTAAGTTAAGAAAAACTGTGAGGTCTTATTCCTTTATAAACATGATGAGATGGCTCATTTTTTTTTTCTCTTTAGTAATCTGTATTAACTGTTGTCCAAAAAGGATCATTCAGTCTCATAGATTCTTATCTATGTACCATAAATGAAGCATTGTCTTAGTAAGAATGGCTACCATGTTTGATTTCCACATCAATAATGCCAGAAAATACAACTGAGATCTTGTGATATTCAATAATGTTTCTCAGCTTTGGTTTTTAACAAAACACTGCTCATGACTGTTTTTTAAAAAAAGTCACCCTTTGCAATGCCAAGGAACTCACATCTCTGAAATTCATTCTTGTGAGGTAGAACATTCTATTACTCTGAACATTGTACATTACCCTGAGCATTGACTTGGAAGAAACCATTGTAGACATGATACAAACCAGCATTGAACCTAAGAGAAGTTTTAAGCCCATATCCTTTTTATTTTGTATTTGAAGATCAGTTTGTTGAATATGGGAAGAGGCATGAAGCTACTTGAATGCACTTCCATGGCATATGGTGTGGTGTAAGGTACAGGTAATTGTTGAAGAGCTGAAGAAGAGCAGGAAGAGAGAGGTGGTATTGACCAACCTTATGGTTGAGGTTTGGACCAAGGCCTTGAACATCACAGTTAACATTCTAGAGAGCTTTCTGGACTTGAAATCCATTTACAGGGCTGAATGCAAGATTCCCCAGATGCCAAGGAACACTTGAAACTAGAATCTAGTACATCTTTAAATAATAACATAACTTGGAGTTCAAGACCTATAAGGAAGCAAAAAAAAGCGGGGAGGGCTTTCTGGATATAAAATCTTGGCTTCTGAAAAAAGGCAGGATTTGGTGAAAATAGTAATTAAAGGCTTATTTCTTATCTTGTTTCATGCCTAGGGCAATGACCTGTCTTCAAAGCTCTCCTTCAAAGGGCTTTGTCCGCAAGGATCAGTTGCTCAGAGTCTAAAATGTGAAAGGGAGGGGGAAGAAAAAGCCGAGCAATGAAAGGAAGGGAATTTTGAAATGTGCTCTAACCAAATCATATTAGAAGAGTGAACAGTGCTGTACATATTAGTGAGTTCTGCAGGACTGGCCTGGAGACTTCAGTTACAGGAACCAGTGTGCTTCTCACAGCTCTGACCTCACATATCTAGGAGGACAAGCACCAGAAGAACAGTGCTCCTTTTTTCCTATACTTGGGGTTCAGTGAGCGGGCCTCATGGCAGGAGTGTTGGGAGTATTGGTAAAGGAAAGCTTACAGTTGACATTCATAAAATATATTCATACTCACATAAAGGAAGAGCAATGACAATGTCTTAAGAGTTGTAAAATGAACTTAAATCTCTGAATTTTCTTTCAAATATATATGTTGAGGTAAAGTGAGTAAATTTTACATTTTTAAAATTCAAACTTTAAAATCATCATTTCCCTGTCTTCTACCCTTGCCCTCTACAAACTGTTTGGTAAAGAATCAACAAATACATATAGAAACTAAACTGACAGAGAAAAGATAAGAACTGCTCTATAAAATATAGCAAGGCATGTAGAGAGATAAACCTGTGATGAGGCTAGCCAATGAGAATAAGGAAGATAAGAGTAATTTAGTTGAGAATATGTATGAGGATAAATAAATGGTAAAATGGTTACAGTAAAGAAATCAAAAGTAAAACTAAAGCTGCTCATTTTTTGCCAAAATGCTGACTTAAGTGCATTTTAATCTTTGGACATTATGCTATTATAAGTTTATTTTATTTATTTTTTATGTGGTGCTGAGGATCTAACCCAGTGCCTCACCTGTGCTAGACAAGTGCTCTACTGAGCTACAGCCCCAGCTCTGTATCATGACTTTTGAATGAGATATACCAAGATTTTCCAGCTGACCAGTCTCTGGGCAAATGAGTCTAGCATGATGATGGCTCTTCTGAAAACTGAATGAGCATCCTGATCACGTCTTCTCAGTGTATTTTTGGCGGAATTTTTATTACTAGAAAAATACTGTTTTATAACATTTAATTCTTATTTTTTGTTTGTTCCCTCAATTTTCAAGAAAAATAAGATAAATTAGGAAATTACTGCTACAAAAGCTTTCCTAGGCACAGCTTACATAAGGTTGGATGGCTTGAGTAAATTGGCAAAATCTTAGTCACAGTCTCATGTTTCTTAGGGATCTAATAGGGATACAGAGGGTTGTATAAGGAGTAGGATAATTTGCTTCACCAAATTACCAGCACAAAATGTATGCAAATAGCCATAGAATTAAGATAGATTAGAATTCAGATGAATGCTTTCAAAATTTCAATGTTTTAAATAAAATTGTAATATAAAACTAGAATAAAGTGAAAAACTTGTATTTGGAGGATTCATTTTTATGTATTATGAAAACAAGTAGATGAAAGGTACATCTAATTTGTAGTTTTGTTTGTTTTTAGTTCAGTATGTATAATTTGGTATGTTTTAGAATTTCTGCATATAAATTTAATACAAATTAACTTTGACAGAAAGATGCCATAACTGGAAAATTATTATATTGATTAGGGCAAAACCTTTAAACAGGATAAAATGTCAATTCACTAAAAATTCTAAGCTATGATGACTTAAGAGTCTTGGGGAAAAAAATAATAAAAGAATAGGTTTAGAAGTACCATCACTTTGGGTTAGATATAAAATTTTTTCTGATGGAGAAAAACAAACTAATTTAATATGGACTCATTAGAGACTATGCTAATAAAGGGAAGAGGAAAAGAAGGAAGCATTTCTGTCTAATATCAAGGGCATAACATCAACAGCAAATTGGAAACAAATCTACAGTGTTGCACGGGATCTGGCAGGATATCCTCAGCACTGTGTGAGTAAACCCCAGGGTAATGATCCCTCTTTGAGAATATTGTGAACACACCTGGAATACCACATTTACAGAAAAAGGCAAGATGCTAGCCACAGATCAAAGCTGAAAAACATCCTTCTAAAAGACTAGACAGGATTAAGGAATTTTTTGAAATGTTTAATTCAGTCGCATGTCAACTTAGTACTGTGGAAGGAATCAGACATTGTTTGATGTGCACTTAAAAAATTATATATGGTGCTTCCAAGGAAACTGGGCATAAAGAATGTAGAATGACAAAGGGAGTCCAGGCTTACGGGAAGAATGCAAAATTTTTCTGTTTTTTTTTTTTTTTTTTTCTATTTTTTATTTCTGTACTTAATGCTGAGAATGAAATCTCCTCAATGTACTCCCCTGTTTTCTACTCCAAGGGAGCAAATGGCTTTAGTATTTGCTGCATTAGACACCTAAGGGATTTGCTGGCTAATTGTTAGTGAATAATCTAGACATTTCCACTTTGCTGCTCTGATTTACTGGAATGATTGTTGTTCTCATCTTTCTCGTAAACCCAGCCAAAGACTTCTTTCCAAAAGCTCCCATTCTTCTCAGCGCCCCACATAACAGAATCAACAGACTTAGATTCTTCGGATTCAGAGTACTCTTTTTTTCCCCTTCTTTTTTTTTTTTTAAAGGCAAGCAAAACCCCAACCACAGGATAACCCCTAATAAGTATTTTTATGTTTAAATTATAGAGATTCACTTTGTACTGAGGCATTAGGGGGTTGTTACGTGGAATACACATTTAAAATGTTTTCACTCTTGACTACCTTATTCCTTGCTGCCTTCACCCCTGTCCCTCCCAACCCCCCACCAAATGAAGCTGTCAAACTGAGCTATTCTTGCTCTACTCTCTCTAGAGTTTTCTCTGGTAATACTAACTTTGAAGATCGAGTTTCAAAAGTTACCTAAGAATTAGTATTCTGAGTATACAGAGTTTAGTAGCAGGAGGAATATTGTCTGCATTCTAGAAATGGGGATTCCTAACCTTTTAAATCTTATCACCTCTTTATACTACGAGTGGAATCCATGTGGATCCCAATATAGGCTTTTGTTCATATGGGCTATATCTATTAGTATTTGCCATATTAGAAATTAAAATTACCACTCCATCAAAACAAACATATGTAGGCACATATATTCCATGAGTCACTGGAATAATGGTACCAGCACATAGTGTGTGGCTTTGTAGGCACAGCTTATGTAAGGTTGGATGGCTTGAGTAAATTAGCAAAGTCTGTTCTAGTCCCAATCTCATGTTTCGTAGGGATTTGACAGGGATATGGAGGGTTGTGTGGGTCATGAGAAAAACAAGCAGTAAAGGCATAGCACATCATAGTGTTCATGTAACATTAATGAGACCACCTGAACCCTCTAAGGTCTTAGAAATCCCTGTCGACAAACGGGTCACACTGTCAGAGCTACCAATAGAGGACAGTTGCTCAGAAATAGGATTATTACATGAGCCAATACTTGGTGCATTTAAGTAAATGCTTAGGAAGAGTGTGTGGATGAAATGATAAAATTTGATAAAAGTATAACAAAGGTTGTAGCTCAGTGGAGGAGCACTTGTTTTGCATGTGTGAGGCACTGGGTTCGATCCTCAGTGCCAGGTAAAAATAAACAAATATAATGAAGGTATTATGTACATCTAAAACTAAAAAAAAAAAAAAAAAAAATTAAAAAGTATCACAGTAAAAATAATCATGCTACAGAATAATATCAAAAGAGTCCATCATAGGAATTGTAGAATAATATTAAGTACATATGTGTATTTTATAGATTTATAAGTGCTATATAATATGTATTTATATAAATGTTATAAGTAATATCATTTATATAACATAAATGCTATTTAACGTAACATGTATTGCTATTATAGTAATAATTATGCACTAGTAATCATTGTTTATACTCTATTTTAGTATTATATATTACTAAGAATAGATAATACAGGGAATAACAATGTGAACCTTTTACTTTAACTGGGAGGATTATAAGATTAATACTCTCTGAATCTCTGGCTGTGGCAGTTTGAAGCAGACTAACAGTACATTCCAGCAAAAACCACTCAGTTTTAGCTAGTGTTCCTTACCAGTGTCCTTGGGCACAAAACCACACACAGAGCTGCAAAACTTTTCTTGTTCATGTTGGGACAAATAGAAATTTAGAGAGTAAAGCAAACAAATAAGCAGTCTAATTGCAAGCCTAATAGTCTAGGGCGCATCACTGAGAAATGTTATTTTTTTATTTAAAAAAATTTTTTTTCAATTGTAGACTGAGAAAACAGGCAAAGTTGCTTCAATGTCTTTACCTAGAAATTTAGATTATGTATCTTCAGATTTTAGTAATACTGAGCAGATCTGCCAGTGTTTATAAATCATGATTCATTTATTTGTTTATATTGTCAGTCAAAGCAAGCTCAAAACTGTTTCCCAAACATGGAGAACCTCATTCAGCTTCTCCAAGCACCATTTTTTTTTTTG